>NW_007579484.1:9123-105308 GCF_000690725.1 Stegastes partitus | reverse complement strand
TATTGGGAATTTAATCAACTGACCTCACAAATTAAGCTGTGATTAGTTAAGATAAAAGTGAAGACTTTAAACATGACACTGATTACACTGCATTGGATTACATACAGATTATTCAATATTCATGTATTCTGTTCAGTTTTGACTCCTGCCAACTTTTAGACAGATCTTAGAAATTTTATGTACATCACAAGATTTGTACCTTTAGTTTCTCTATTTTAAAGGTTCTGACAAAGCATTTACATGCCCTTTTTTTAAGACAAAACAAAATACTGAGTTGTGGCCCACAAAAATGTCAGTGTGCAAACCTGCAAATGATCTCGTCATGCTTCTCACACTTCCATTTGAACTTCTGAACTCAGAATCTACAGTGAGTGACAGAGATTATACTTTTTTATCAAGATCCTGCTGCTCAGCTGACAGATCGCTGATATACGTTAAGTAGAGAAATGATGTTTGACACATCTCATGATGCACACCATTAAGCATTCCAAGCGTCGCCACGTCAGCTTCATGATTAATGACAGAGACTCTGAAGGCTGGTGTAGGAAAGTTTACCGTGTCCAAACTTTCAGACAGAGCCACAAAAATTCTGCTGCTGGAAACATTCTGGTGCTGTTACTGACTGACCCATAAGCTGTCCCCTGGAACTAAGAATCTTTTTAGGAACCTCAGTTACCTGCATTCTAAAAGAAATTCGACGCAGGGTTGTCCAAACTGTTTTCTGGGATGGAATGGTGTTGGCTCAAAGTCAGCACTGTCCAACACAGCAGTGCAGAATAGACTGACCAACCAGCTGACCCAAGAGTTTAAATTCCAAGTATTTGAGAAAAAGAAGTTTGAGAAGCTATTGAAAAAACTTTCAGGTAAGATTTAGATATCACAAACATCTTTGTCATTTTGACAGTAAAAGTGGTTCATATCAAAGAGGCAGAGCCTAAGTCATGCAATCACGAAACCCCGAGAAAAATCCTTTCGTAAAAAATACAAAATATGAAGTCAAATCATTGGCCCTTGAAGGTATAGATATGTGATGCCTACTTCAACAAGAGACCACTACTAAGTAAAGGCTAGTCATTCCATATAGTTGCAAAAAAGAACTGCATGAAACAGGATTAGTATTCTTCTCACAGTTGCATATAGGGTACCTCCTTTGTTTCAGTTTCCTGCATTGTCAAAAGTGAACATTTTCCCAGTTGTCTCTCTAACAAAGGCTTTCATCGGGGTGGAAACATCGATGACACTGTGAGAATGCATTATTGTCAAGTGGATTAGTCTCTCCTCCATAATTGTGTTGTGCAGCCAGGTGTTCAACCTACGCAAGGCTGAAAGAGAGCACTTCAGTACCAGAGACTGGAAGCTTTTATGAGCCTTTTCACCTCTGACAGGGCCCTGGAGGAAGGAGACTACATCCTGGATGATAGTGACTTCCTGTTCCTTACTCATATCTCTCAGCATTCCCAACAGACTTGTCAGTCTGGCAGTAAAGGGAATTCACTATTTCCAATGTCTATGGTACCAGGCAAATAGTTTCACACTCAAAAAGTGATTGTAAGGCAGCATTTTCCTAAAGAAAAAGAAACTTCAGGTCAGCTCAGGGCTGAATGTTATTGATTGGTTAAGTCCTCTAGAGTTTTTCCAGACATTTTACAATCGCTGCCTGCTACCTGCAACTGCAGATATTTATATTATTTCAATGGCTCTATATCTTTTGCATTGTTGAGTGCAAACATGACAACAGCTGTTGTCTTTAAAATGTCAGCTGAGTGACTGGCATTTATGAAGGGAGAAGGAACTTTATAACTCCTTAAAAAGTTCTACGACATTGGTTCCTAGAACTGAAAGTTCCAGGACGTTTGGTGGAGGTTGTGGTCCCTGTGTCCTTCAAATATAGAAAATAAGAACAATAACAAGAAATATGAACTTCTTTTAAATATGTGAATAATATGAGGCTGGTATGTCTTTACACTACGCACCCTAAAAATAGAGCTGGCTCAATGGAACAGCTTTGACTGCTTATGTAAATGTCTCCTGGAACTGCCCACACGGCGATCGCCTGATGGTGCAACTGCAAAATGAACCGTCTTTCGTAAGCTCATAAACATCATTAAAATATTACAATGTGTTTGCTCCTTTTGACCACGAAGCAAAAGAAAAGAAAGGACACGGCAATATTATTATTATTTTTTTAAAGTAGGCATAACCCAGAAGGTACCATCCAGAAAAAAAACCTAGGTTTATCCACCTGAGTCAAGTCTCCCTCCAGTCTGAGCCACAAACTGACAAAAAATGTATAAATAACTTCATTTTTTCAAAAACATATTGTATAATTATACCACGCTGATGCTCTCCTTGTGAGCACTTACTTGGGTGAATAAATGGCCTCCACATTACCACAGCCCACCCTTCCTTTACATTTGCATATATATAGTTCCCGTGTCCTCAGCTAACCCCACGCAACCCTACTAGAATTTTAAAGCAGGCATGTGATTAACTGAGCTCCCGACACAAGGGCAAACACAAGGCACCTTTAAAATGAGCTAAATACTTCACCTTGCAGATGTGTGATAAACTCTGAAGGACAGCTTTGTCATTTTGAGAAATAAGCTAATTCGACAACGAGAATACTGATACAGCTCTCATGTGCGATAGATATGGTGATACAATCAGTAGCCAGTTAGTTTAAATATTAAAACCGTAGACAGAAGGAGACCAAGCTCTGTCTTTATGTTAGAAAATGGGAAAAATATTGTCTGAAATGTGGTTGTGATGGGAGTTTGTTGTGAATGGAGGGATGCTAGCATGAATTTCAGCATAACTTCCCATAAAACCTAATTTCTCATCAATGAAATCAATTAAACGAAACAAAATAATGTACTAATAAGCGACAAGATGTTCACTTTATTTAACTTCAGTGTTAGTTTAAACATCTTATTGAAGCAACTCCTTCAGTAAGATATGTTTATAAGCTATAATTAGACACACAACTTTTATCTTTGCTGTTATTAGACATGATCTGCTGAGAACAGATGTAAAGAAATACAGGCCACAAGGCTTGAAATTCTTTAATATACTGCTATAAAATGTATCAGTGCAGCATGTGTGTTTCAGAGAGTAAAAGAAAAAAACCTAAAACTAAAAAGTAAATAATAAGGATTGGGTAGCTCGTGGTCCAAATGATCCAAAGTTGTAGCCAAAACATTAATGGCAAATGTGCATTCTTTCCATGTTTGTAATCATGGTGGAGCAGTGATTTGCAATCTAAAGGGACTGATTAAACCAGTAGTGGGCTGACGTCACACTGGCAATACAGACTGTGCCTTCAGATAATTGTTGCTGTCACACTGCAAGAGGTGCAGAATAACAATGACTGGGACAAACAAAGCGTCAGGGTCGGCCGAGCTCCTATAGGCAACGGCTGACGTAAATTCTGAAGCGTGCTAAATATAGAAGATGTAATTACTAAAAGCAAAATATAAAATCCTGACAGATATCTACATCTATTGATCACTAAAATATGAACACATAATTTCAAAAATTGAGTTTTATGTAACAGAGATCTTGTATAGTTAAATTAACACAAGTTAAAGCTGCACAGGACTAGTATTACCTGGGACCCGCATGTAATTTAGAAATATCACCTCAGTCTGTGTTTTGTGCAGCTCGTTCATTTAGGATAAGTGGAGTCTGTGTTTTACTGGAATTTACGGTCTTTATCCCTCCATATAATATTACCCGACAGCCACATAATTATTGTTGAGCCTGTTGAAAGACAGTAAAACGTTCCTTAACTGCATGCTGTTGTGTATGTCATCCATCTAATCATCCCCTTCAAGATTACTACAGTTTACGTCTGTTTGATCTGAGCTTTCTGTGAATGCTGTGTAGCAAGATGAGCCTCCTGAATCTGCACCTACAGAAGAAAAGTTGCAGAGAGAAACAGATAGGTGTTGGAAAACAAAACAAAAAAGATCCCAAATTATGGAGATGCTTCACAAAACTAATATCACAGAATCTTCATAGTTATGACAGTACTTGTCAAATACAGATTTGGATTAAAATCGCAGACAACCTTTGCAATTATGGCAAATTACTAAGGTGCTCGCTGGCCATTAAGAGCAACTTGTGGTTCAGTGTGTTGCCCCAGGACTCTTTGGTATGTGGAGGGGCAGAAGGTCAAACTACCAACCCTGTGACCCGCTTTACTACCCGAGCCATGACCCATGTCTGCTAATAATGTTGTCTGACATTACAGATTCTTAGGAAGTAAAGAGATTTGTGAACTAAACTTATTTGCAAATTACAATTTAAAAAAAAAATTAGTCAGAAGCTGCAACTAAATGGCCAAGACAAACAGCACCTGACATTTAAAGACTATTTTTTCTGATGTTTTTGTCTTTATTAGTTAGGAAAATAAGAGAGTGAGACAGGAAAGGGGGGGAAGAATGGGGAGAGACCTGCAGCAAACTGTTGTGAGCGGGAATCGAACTCACGACCGCTGCATCGGGAAACTAAAGCCCCTGCTCATGGGTCACCCGCTCAACCAGGTGAGCTATAGTGGCGCCCCGGCACCTGACATTTACAAAAAAAGTCAAGCCAACGGTAATTTAACATTGCCAACACAGGTGACGTTCCTGTAACATTAATTTTTTCCAACACTTCAGCATCTATTCTCAAGCTAAACACAGGCACTAAAATATATTATAGTGAAGTGAGTAAATAAACTTCTGAATGAGTTTGTTGTAATTCTTATGCTAATGCTAATGCTAGGTTGTGTTCCAACAACTAGACTTAAGAAATGATAACATTCACCAGATTTACTGAGGACAGATGGTCTGTTGTAATACTGAGCACCTGTAACGACTGTAACCATACACAAAGATCCCTCAAAATGTTTAGAAGATATTAAAATGGTTGGCAAATGTTACTCTAATGTTCCTAACAAAACCTAGACTAAAACGTCTCTCTACTGATGAAAAACATCGACACATTTTTGTCAGATAGTTAAAACTTGGTTTTAAAAAACAGCTGTGAACTTATCGTCCGTTTAGCAACCAAGTTAGCAATTTGCTAAAGGACTAGCTTGGAGAGCTACAGTAAAGATGTTCCCAGGTAGCAGCACATTACGCTAATATACATCAAAGTACCAGGCTGGTAACGAGACTAATGCTGTGTCCGATATCACTCACTATACCCTATATAGTTCAATTATAGTTTACACCCTATAGTGCACTCAAAATATCCCACAATGCACCATGAAAGTACTGTACAGTTGATGGTCACTAACCAAGCAATATGTACTATTGTGCATTGCACGAAAAAGAATGTGAACAAGACAAACGAGAGTGTGAAAACTTGTCATTAAAATGTATGTCATTTCCCCTTTAGGTTGTATTGTTGATTTTGATTTTATCCGTCACTGAGCCATGTAATAAACTGAATTTGACGTGTTTGTACTATGCTGTTGCGGCACAAATCGCAGCTAACGACCGACGTAATTAATAGCTTGAGTGGTGTCCAAAATGTTCCTTTGCCAAGGTGCTCCCTACATGGTTGACTATATGGGTTGCTTAATAGTGGTTCCTAGATAGGGAGATGGGAGTGATTGGATGACTTTGGACATAGCCTAAGAGTCTACAACCAGGCCAGCAGCTTTGTAAGCATGAGGGTGCTTTGAGCTTAAAGCTAATGTTAGCATGCCAACATCCTCAGAATGCTATTGTTTATCATGTTCATCATTTTCAGCCACATTCAGATGGGATTAACATGAGGTACGGGGGGAATATTCCCTGTGGTTCTGAAACTGTTAAAAGTGGTCTACTACTGCGGGGTATTTTCGTGCAGACCTGCATATTTGGAGTTTTATCATCCTTTAGGACTTACAAAAGTTTCACTGCATTTTTTTTTCTTTAAACTCCATTGTAAGTTTGCTTTACACAGATTACCTTAAAGTAAGGGAAGTACACAATAAAATGCAATGAAAATGCTCTTGTTTCTCCCCAGTGGTATCTGGCTTGTTAGATAGTCTGACTGAAATTTCATTAACACTGTGGAAGTGAATAGTTTGTTATGTAACATTTAAACACATTATATTTGCAATATTCTTTAAAGAAACAGCCACTGTTCCCCTGGACAGTCCACATCGGCAGAACACATGCATGGTTTTCACTGAAACTCCTTTCTGCTTAAGAAACTGCCCCCATTTCTGCTGTCTGCAGTTAAGTCTGTGACCTGACCTTACAGACAAAGATTTCACCTCCTCAAAAGTCCCATTTTAGTCCCCCATTCACGATGATGACAGCTTCCACCAGAGGAAGGTTGCCAGAGTCTCAGTTGTTAAACCACAAAACTGCAGCTCTACATGGAGGGATAATGTTTCCTATTACAGATTGACCTGAGGAGTGTCTGCGTCATCCACACAGGATGACAGGTTCACTGACACTCTCAATCAAACCAAGCTTCAAGCTATTTTGCTAAATAAATCAGAGGTATGCTTTAATGTATTCCATTTCATCTGACGCCAAATATTTTCTCACTGTGTATAACAGAAAGCCTGAAGAAGACTGATAATACTCTTTGCTTCAATTCGAAAAGCTCTCCGTCCAAATATTCCTCAGCTTTGTAGGGTTTTGACTTGCTGAGCTCACAGTGTGTCTACTTCAGCTGAAGGCTCTATCGCTCTTCCTGCATTGATTTTGAGGCAAGTTGGACATGTTTACCAAGCGAGGGGGCTGTGGAAATGCTTCACTTGTTCCCTCTGACACAGAAGTTAGGAGAGAAAAAGCAGACAAGCAGTTCTCTCAACTCCATAACAGTGCAGATTTGCCGACAGTTGCCCGATAGTTGCATTTATTTTTCATTGCATTGCGTTTTGTCTTCAACTCATGACCATGAGCACTGCCACGGTCACAGAATAGGAAATCAGCTTGGCTATTTATGCTCCACACATTACAATAAAAACTTACAAGACTGAATGTGAAAGGATTTTTTTTTTTTTTTAAATCAGTGTCATCACTTTCATTTTAGGTATTTATGATGAGCAAGTAGTCCTAGCAGACATTTAAAGAATTGCCAACCTTGAATCACGGCTTGTTATTTTGAAAGATCAGGCATGCAGTCATTTCCCATTTGCATCCAACACCAGGCACCTCTTCTGTTCCAGTAAACAGTGGCAATTCCATGGAGAAGTACAACCAGCAACATGAGCCAGCTAACAAATAAAGCATAAAGAAGAGTCCTTCAAGATGAGAGGAGCTGGCTGTTATAGCACTGAAGTGACTAGAAGACAGAGGTATAAGATGAGAGTGTAGCCGTCAGTCAGAACTCTATAATGTATTCCCAGTCTCACAATGACAGAGTCCATCCAATAAGTTAACAAAAGTTCACGCCATGAAATTTCAATCTGGACAGCATCCACTGAGAATCAGCTGAGTCAGATCTAAAGAGCTCAACTCTACAGTCCTCTACTGTACAGCCAGCTAGGCCTTGCCAGGCCATAATAGACCTTTCAGAGCCAGGATTTGTGTACATGCAACTTTGAACTTGGCAGGTTGAGTGGGATGAAGCAGTGTGTTGAGCGGGAGGAAGTAGTACGCTTCATTTGTAATTGAGATAACAGCATTCTTGCTGATATCATCAGCTCAGCCGGTCTCTGGTGGATTCACGTCAACGCAAATGCAGCGTCCACACCCTCAACAATCCATTTAGCTATCTGAGATGCTTTTCATATGGGAAGTGACTCAGTTCATTTCCAACAAGAAATGGGCAGGCAGATTTGGTGGCGGCTATGGCAGGCTGCCACAGTCCCCAGAGACTTGGCCTTTGTGTGCACAAAGTTACAGTAAGAGATTTTTTATATATAGTTAAACATATATACCAGCATATCTTGGTTATCCAGTGACATCACACTTTACTTTGAGGTCACAGAATGGAGGGAAGCTTTTGGCAGGAGCAGACTACATTTATTACAAAACTTTGAATTTACATGGACGTACATGGAACAAGAGTGGTTGGGAGGCTATCGGGGTGGAGCACAGAGTAACAGGCATGTTTTTCAAGCTCTTGTTCTCGGTAATCAAAAAATATAGTAGTATGAACAGATAAAAGCAATAAGATCTAATTTAGCACAATAATGTGCTTTTGTAAGTTGTGACATCACATTAACTTTTAATTTAATAATTAAGCTATTGGGGGAAAAGCAACACTAAAACAATGATCTTCAGTAGAAGGCTCTTAAAAACATGTAGTATACGCCGGTAGTGTTGATAGATGGGAGGGATTATTGGGAGTGAGATTGTCAAGGATGCCTTTTCGGTGGCTTTGTTTGCTCCTGTTGGTTCCATAACAGTTGGTGGTTAGAATAGCTTTCACCCTCTATTTGGAAAAGAAACAGAAAAAAAATTATTAGATTTTAAGTACATATATAGAAATTTGTCTGTATCGTTTTTGTCCATCTGATGACTGCTCTGGGGGAAACTGTGCAGTATGCAGGTGTTTTTAACTACCTTTACTACCTTTCTTGGATGCATGCCAAGGACACAGTGATAAAGCGGCCGCTGTGTGGTCACTTCCCCAGAGATACCCTCCACAATGCAGCAAACACCAGAGAAACAGTAAGTAAAGTCGCACTGCTCTGGGGACAGGTGTTGTTCTGGATATGGCCACATGATGAGAATCTGAGCCTAATCTGTCACAATGACATGTAGCATTAGTCCCAACAACTCTCCAACTGGAAGTGGGATATCATCTGGTCCCAGGGTTCCTCCAAGAAGAGTTCTGCCAGGGGGGAAGTTAGAGAAACTGTTCTTCATCGCTGTGGTGACCACAAGCCCCTTAGGTCAGTTACTCTGAGCAAAGAGAACAGTCAAGTAGGAGCCTTTGTAGTTGTAGAAGGCAGATCTGGAGTTTGGTGGTGATTGAAGAACAACATGCTTCCTTTCTACTGCAACCAAGCAGATTTTCACCTTAAACCCTTTGCCAATACTTCAGCAGCATAGTCTAGACTGGTGAAAGAGTCTCCAGTAGGTAGATATTTACAGAAAGAAAAAAGCAGTGATCGTTGTTAGTGTAGAGGCCAACCTTATTGGAGGGTATCTTTGGTTTTTCTGTGACACAATGACAGGTGATGCAGCAACAAAGAAGCGCAAAAACGTTTGCAATCATTTCATCAAAGTTAGAGAAGAAATGACAGAGAAAAGGAGTGCAGCAGCAGCAGCAGCAGATTAGAGTAGATGGAAGTATTTCAACATGTTGTGCTCTTTGGAACTGGCTGACCAGTGGTAATACGGCCCAGAGACAACTGTGATACTTCACTACATGACACCAGTGTGGAAGTGGAAGAGGAGCCTCACCCACAATGCTCTGGACATGTCACACAACACCAAGTACAAACCTGACTCTCCAAAATTCATCCCATGTTATATAATGTGGTATTTATGATGTGGTTTATTGGTTTTTTTTTTAATGTTTGTTTGTTTTTTGATGTCTTTATATCAAATACTCAGTGAGCTTTTGAATTGCCTCTAGGGGATACATAAAGTTATTTGAACTGAATTGAACAAACTATGGCCTTATTCGAAACAACTGCCACTATGGAGGCTCGTCTGTTGATTGGTGAAGAAGATTTGGTTCCAAAATATGAGCACAATGACTGGTTGTTTTTAAGGAGCATGCATGGGTGCAGACTCACACAGCAACACCTTTCAATGACACCAAGTTAACGTATATGATTTCTAACTTTACCCTCAGCTGAACTGGTTCGACTGGCAAAGAAACTGATTTCAACTGTGAGTTCATCTTCCAAAGAGAATTACAAATTGTGTCTATGTTTAAAAGACTACAGAAACAAAAGTGCCATGCTAAATTATTAAACGAACTGCTGAGATAAAACTGTTGTCCTGGAGCAACCCTGGAAAGTGATGGCTGGCCAGCGTCCAGGGCATTCAGGTGGCACTGGTCAGCTGCCTGAAACACCCCGGCTGGAACATTGGTTTTACTCCTCACCCTGTCCTTGAGTGCCAACAGATACAGCGTCCACATCACTGTGACACAGCCTCAATCCACCTGTTGATCCCTCACTTCCATCAGCCCTCCCTACTACGGTCGCGACCCAAACTGCACGCCGCTCCAGTGCGTGCTGAAGGTTACAGCCTGATGAAACCAGCGGGACCACATGCTCTGCCAAAAGCAGGGGTGCAATCCTGACGTCACCGCACTGGAAACACTCCAGCCCTCCGAGGGCTCCACCTTGAGATTCTCTCTATGAAGATCATGATGAATAATATATCTAACATGACCGTAGTGGTGTATTGTAAGGTGTGCTGAAGAACGAAAGAACAGCAGTAATGTGCAGCTTTTGTTAAAACGAGAAAGCAAGAGCAAAGCAAGAAGGTGATGTCATGGCTGCTCACAAGGAGGGCAAGATTTCCCCATAAAAAGTTATAGAACACAAGTCTGAAAGCGAAACAACCAGCATGAGCAACTGCGAGCTGAACTGAATGACTTTCCACTCCTGCTCAACATTTGAAGTCCATATATCCAGGTCTGCACTCTGCCTTTGACCTTCTGATCTGACGAATGCTCCAACCAGTGTCGGCTCATCGTCATTCAAGACATGTGGGATGACCTTTGCACCTCATTCAGGACAGCAGCGATATCCCTGCATCCTCGGTCATATCAAAACAGCGAAACAGTAAAAATTCCAAAGACGTTTTCTTTGTTTTCTGCAGTAAAATAAAAACTCATTCTTTAATATTGAAGGGTTTTACAGCAATGAGTCACAGAGAATGTGAAGTTCTTTTAGTAATGCTCGTGGTATGACTTTAAGGAGCCACAGTTTCAGTCCAAAATAATACACTTTAACAGCCATTGGATGAATTGCCATGAAATTTGGTTCAGATTTATGGTCTACACGTGACTTTTGTGATCTCATGACTTCAAACCAATTATTCAATGAAAATGAAGCAATGATGCGATCATTAGGGAACTCAGTCTGAGGATACTGTCACGTGTTCATCTAACTTGGGTTTGAACATGAACATCAGTGAACTGCAAAATTACTGCAGGCTAAAGTTTCTTAAAATGGTAAAGGAGCTCACTGTGTAAAAAGAAGCAGGTGCTGAACACTCACTGATTTCATCCTCATGAAAACCACAGTGTACATGTATGCCACACTTTTGTGTTGTAGCAAACTGACCTGAGTGTTTGTCTGACACTGATCATGAATGTCAAAGTGAAAATCTCTAGATCTTAATCTGAAATGACTACGCTGATTTCATCTTCACTGCCTTTAAATCATTAGGAGAGGCCCATTTGGCGGAAGTTGCACCTCTGAATCCATGTAAATTGATCAGTATCAGTTTTGCACATTAGGATACTTCATGCAAGGGATGATGCGTCACAAACTTTACTCCACTTTGTCTGAAAATCTCCAAGAGCCATCTGTCAAACACTCACCAACATCTCTTCTGAACTAATTGCCACTTTTGCCCCCCCAAAAAATGTAAAAATAAATAAAATGCAGCTGGCAAAGGATCCAGTCAACAGATTTTGTTGCTGGATCGACTCTGTACTTTCTGCTGAGAGTTTGTCGGAAAACTGTTGACAGTGACAGTTATGGGTCATGCTGAATAACTGGTTGTGTTATTTGTGGAAGGAGAGTTTTAGTGAGATGGCATTTTTTAAGAATTGGAGCTGTATAGATGGAATTCCATTAATCGGCATCGCACTGCGGTGGGAGATACAGAAATCTCCTGAGCATGGCACACAACACCTAAACAGTCTGTGTGACTATTTACCAGTAAAGCTTAGTGAGAAAGTAATGTTCTTCTGTGATTTTTCTGAGTTGACCTTTTAACTTTCAGCCATCTCAAACACATACAGGTGATCTCTAATAAATTAAGATTATTTCTCTGTATGCTTTATAATGCAGCATCATAAAACTAGTTGCACTGGTGTCACTTTTTTTTTCTCTTTCTTTTTGCAGTGTGAAAAAAAAATCAGCACATGACGATAAAAACAACAACGTGGACAGTTAAATATATTTCATCGGTTTTATTTTTATGTAACGCAGCTCAGTCACCATGGTGACCATGGAGTTAAATTTAGCCCAGTTACGAAACTGGGATAAACTTTTGCAGAGAAAATAACTGTTAAAGAAGAATGAAACTTAGTGCCGAGAGCGAGTTTGCTGTGTGCAGGAATCATCAATGCAACAGCATCACCGGATTAGGAGTACTAGTAGAACCGTTATGTGATTAAAGCATCTTTCAGATTAGTTTTTGTTTGTCAAAAATTACATAAAACTAGTGAAAACTGATTAGGTCCAATGTGTGTTGTCTTTGTTGTCAGTTTCCTGAGTCAGAGCAACACATTTTTGATTTAGTATTCCAAACTTTTCCAGACTTCTTTGCAGATTTTTCAAATTACATCTGACATCTGAGTAAATATAGCTAAAGTTTTATTATGTGAATAAATGGTTTTAAAATCAAATATTAATATATATGTTACATTCTAACTCTGTGTACTATTGTGCTTCCAAATAATTGCCAGAAGATCGTAGTTCTAGATACTGTAGTTATGTAGCAACACAGAGGAGCAACAGCATCCCTATCCAAAGCATTATTAGTATTCCCTAACATCCATCCATCCATCATCTATACACCGCTTAATCCTCATTAGGGTCGCAGGGGGCTGGAGCAGCTGACTCAGGGTGAAGGCAGAGGACACCCTGGACAGGTCACCAGTCTATCACAGGGCTACACTTAGAGTTAGACAACCAAGCACACTCACATTCACACCTACGGGCAATTTAGAATCACCAATTAAACATGTTTTTGTGTGGGAGGAAGCCGGAGAACCCGGAGAGAACCCACGGGGAGAACATGTAAAGTCCACACAGAAAGATCCCGGGTGTCCTCACCAGGATGCGAACCAGCGACCTTCTCACTGTGAGGTGCTAGCCACTGAGCCACTTTGCAGGCCATTCCCTAACATGTTTAATAAATAATATTATTGTTCCCTCTGTGTTTTTAGTCAATTATATATAAGAACAGAAAATATGATGAAAAATGGTTAATAAATAAAATTTTCATGGCGTCTGTGCGGCCTTTGTTGTCCGTGGAAATGAGAGATGAGCGCCGCCATAAAGGTTTGGTTTCGTTGCGCAGAATAGATAATCTGATAACTACATCACTGCATAATTCAGATATGTTCAGAAAAGCTTCATATTTGGGATGCTATGAACACATACAATTCAAACAAACGCATTGCCACATTTACTTTCAAACTAGTTTGGTTGTGGATGTGGTGCAGTTTAGGGCACTTGGGGCAGAGCTGTTGTACAGGCTGTGGTGTTCAGTTTCTCTGGCTCTCACTCTCTCAAACAGTGGTAATGTTTTGGCTGCGTTTACTTCCTGCTCTGAGCACAATGAAAAACACTCTGCTCTGTGATTAGTTTGTTTTTTAGAAATTCTTTATTTTATTTTATTTTTTTATTATATATACTTTAACATAGCGATATGTATATTACTTGATTTTACCACTAGGTGGTGCCAAAGTAGATTTTGTCACAGACTATACTTTTTTTTAAAAAGCGGACACAGCCTCTGTATCTGAAAAATAAACCAATGAGGAAATGACTTACACCTGCATTTTTCCTAACAGCCAGCAGGGGGCGACTCTTTTGGTTGCCAAAAGAAGCCCAGTTTTACAGAAGTCTATGAGAAAATGATTCCCTTTTTCCTCGATCTGTTACATCATTGGTTTATGGTCTCAATTGCAAACTTGAACAGCCTTATAAATACAGCAGTATGTTCAGTTTGTAAATTATGTGCCATTTACAGTGAAATAGACATAACGTAAGTTGGGTTTTAAGGCCTACCTTGTGATTGACAGGTGTACTGTATTGCTGTCAATCCCTCGCTCATTACATCTGATTTCAAAAGACCAGTATGACCAACATCCAGTCAAATATGAAGCTTGAGTCTTCACAACAGTAGTCTAGGTCCACAATTATTATGTGCAGTCTATGGTTTACATCACTTTAGTGGCTTACATTTGATTAACCTGTAGCAATAAAGAAGATTTCCCTTGCAAGTGGAAACGACAGCATCAATCATTTAGCAAATGGCAGAAGAAGACAATTTGTATACACTGACATGACAGAGTCTTACAGTTACTAAATAGCTCCTGATGAACAAGAGTTCTAAAGGGGAAATCAGGGGACATTATAATTATTACAAGAGTCACAAAGCCAGCAGAGTAAGCAGGTTCAGGTGGATGGATGAGTCAGCAAAACATGACACGGTGCAATGGAAGACCTCTTCTCATTTCCTGACGGTCAAGGTTGGTTTCCTCTATCATGACTGTTCTCTGAATTTAAGCCCAAAGCTATTTTTATTCCACCTGAAAATAACCCTAAGATCAGTTTCAACAAATCCACAACATTAAGGACAAAATGAACATCACTGGGCTGGCCAAATAGTAGATAACTGAGAGAATTCTTAAACTCAGTAAATGTTTTTTGTCCCTTATCACCAGGCTACAGACAAACAGGAGCAAAATTGTCTAATTGAAACTAAATTAGAGAGTAAATAAGAGGCTTACAACAATGATTCAGTGACACTAGTATTACTAAACTGGCAACAGAAATTAAGCAACAATGCAATGTACATTTCAGTCACTGGAATAATAGGCAGGAGGTTACATTTGAATAAGCCTTAAATGGTCATTTTAACCTAAATCAAATGGAGCCAGTTTGTCTCATCATGAAGTGGTTTGATTTTTCAACAGGGCTTTGTTACAGTTTGAAAGGCTGAAGCTAATTTAGGAGTTTTACTTTCATATTGAGATTGATTTGTGCACATTTCACTGTTTATCCAAAAGGTTTCATCATGTCTGAGGACCAGGACTGGGAATATAAATTCAATCAAGCAATCTGTGAAGCCCCAATGACTTGGAGCATCCCATTCTATGTATCCAGAACTATGGCCAAGTATAGGTAAACCAATATGGCTGTAGGTAGATACAGACAGCAAACTGGTCTCTGACAACAGATCAATAGTATTTCACATTATTCTACACTACATTTATAAACTGACACTAAATTTGGACTCAAGGCAGTAAATGTAAGTAAACACTGCAGATAGAGCAAAATTAAGTGTATAACTCAACTTTCTTAATTTACCACCATATGGGAATGGATGCAGGCAGAGCAGTTATTAGCAGAAAGTACCTGCTCTGAGAAAGCAAAGTGTACATCAAGGAATTAAGTGGTACTGGAATCAGCAGTTTTAGCAGCAAGGCATTGATCTGCACCTGCGCTAGTTCGATTAAGTCTAACAGCGGGAACCAAATAAGAGAAAGAAGCACCGAAATGGTGTGTCGAAAAGGGTGGGCTGAGAAGGGAGAAAGCAGATAACGAGAGTGAAACTTAAACTGTGGAATGACCCACTGAAGAGGCTATCATGATAGGCAGAAGCAAAGATGGGCAGCTTAGAAAACAACAGCTGGAGGTGCAAGAATGTGATTATGAAATTTAGCAAACTCAGTGCAGTGAACAGAGAATCCTTGCAAGGAAACTGATGCAAAGCAGTCGTCAAAAACAAAAAGACAAACACTGACAGTATCATGTAAAGTCAGGCTTTTCATAGATACTTTGCAACTAGAAATACCTTTTTTGAAAATACTCTTTCTTGCCTAGAGTAAGATGAGAAGATTGATACCACGATCATGCCTAAAGGGAGGGAAAAAAACAACATTATATTCTATGTGTTAATAAAAAAAGAAAGAAAATGATGAAGTTATGGTTCTACAGGATTTGATGCACTGTGCTAGTTCCAGCAAAGAGCTTCCTCTAAACCTAAACCTTGGAATTCAGCGAAACATTGGAGCAAATGTGACCTTTGAAACATTCCTAATATGCATGAACCCCTCCTTACCTCAACTCTCACTACCTAGAGCAAATGTGTGCTTGTTCATGCCTATTGGATTATTCTACTCTTTGTAGTCGCACTGGTTTGAAAGTTTCCTTTGTGCACTCTTTAGATACATCCTAAGCCGATTTACAAGAAACCTGTGCAGCTCAGTCAATCTTGTTTATGCATGTCGGGATTTACATGGTAGTGGCCATTTTCTGGTAGAACATCCATCTTCTTACAAAGTTCTGAGTGGCCTGATTGTTCTTCTGTTGGAAAAAAAATCCATTACAAATGACAATTAAAATGACCCATGTGGGCAGTCATTCAGGGATTACAGGTCTTTAGGGGCTCTGAGGAGCTGAGATTAAACCCAGTGCTTGTGTCAAAACCACTTACAGTTGTAGTCACTTAACTGGGGTTGCATAGATACTCAATTTATTGCCACTGGTCTCAGATCAGTTTGTCAATGCGTCCAATACCCAATATGTGGTTGCTTGTTAATTGATTAAATGAATCGATCGCCGACAACCCATTTAGGCTGGTTCAAAGCCATTGCACATAAACATGAAGGTATTTCAACTTGCCATGCTACACATTTTCCACAATATAATAGTTCAGTTTATAAAATTTTTGTCAAATAGATGGAAATTCCATTAGGGCAGGATGTTAAGCAGGCTGCTGTTAAGGGCTGTGTTGTAATGCTGATGAGGTTACTACATGATAAAAGCAAGCATGTGACAGGAAGTACACAGAATTAAAATCCAGCAGATCCGACCGTCTCACAAATTGGGACGAAGTATTGCATTTTAAACAGTGTGTCAGTGTAGTCAAAGCAGAGTTAATGTTTGTTTTTTTTTCTCCCATGTATGGACTCAATGTACAGATGACTGAATACACGTTAAATAGGATTTGGATGGAATGAGATGCGCTAATCATGGGAAAAGGAGGGTCGAAAGAAGAGTGGGAGGCTACAGGAGTGGAAGAATGGTACGAGAAAGTGACAGTGAAGAAGAAAAAGAATCAGGCAAGTTGGAATATAAGCTATTTTTCTGGAGAGGAGAAAAAATGTCATTTCTATGTGCATGATTGAGGAGTGTGAGTAGACAAGGTGTTTTCTGCATACAGAATGTACAGAGATGGCTTTGTGCAGCAAAGGCCAAGCTCTATTTTGAGGCACTCTAAGCTTGAGGAGTCTTATGCAAGAAGCAACACGTTCGGCAAGTTATCCACGAAGGAGGGAGAATAATTCGTAGTCATTACAATAGCAGCTGACTGACGGACGCTGTAGAAACAGTGAGTGAACAGTAAATGACATGACGTCTCCTCCGTCTTCTGAACCGGACAGAACGAGAAATAGCAGCTGTTTGATAGTGCAAGACTCACTCTGTGTTTAGCAGCACCTGCCTTGGATTTAAATAAGATGAGGTTTGATATATTATTTACGTGTATATAGAGTATATAGATGTGTAGACTCATTAGTTACACTGATTTTTTTTCCCCACTGAGCTCCCTTTTGTTCTGGGATTACCCTGCAACTTGTGCTGTGCATTATCCTGAAAAGAGGATTCTCTGTGTATTTGTGGCTCATGCGAACTTGCAGCGTCGAGTTCGGTTTCTTGAATTCTCTCGTTACGTAACCTCAGAGTTACATTATCCCGGAGAAACCGCATGTGTGCATCTTTTCCTGTTTATTCTCGGTTCATGTCGACTCTGCATGTTTCCATAGCGATCTCCAACGGTGCTCATGAACAAGTTGTGGTGACAGACGAAACAAAAGAGGTGTCGAGTGCGTATGTATCAAGATAAACATGGTAGGTGGTTGAGGCGCGGGAGGTAAGTTGGGTTTACTTCAGGTTGCTGACAACTCTTGTTCTCTTGCTTGCAGCTGTTGATTGCACAAATCAATATGTGTCTCCTGCAGGAACCAAGAAACTCAGTTATTCAGCTTCTTGACTTGATTTTAAGGTCAAGACAGATTAAACCTTGTAGGAAGAACTTGCCAAAGTTCATACAGGGTTTGTCCTTCTCATTTTCAGGAAATATTAATATTTAACACAAAGGACTTGAATAAAGTTACAATAAGAGTGACTGTAATTACACATTATTTTGTTTATCTGAGTATCCTGTTTATAATCCTAGGGAGCCTGATCACTCTGCATGCGCTGTTTTAGAGGCAGGCTATAAGGTATGCAATTCAGGTTTTTCGGGTCTTAAAAAGACAGCACATTAGCTGTAAGTAAATATGCAGCTTTTTTGACTTGTATCTTCAATATTTAGATCGACATTTTGGGAAATATGCTTGCTTGTGAGGTAAGGGGAAAAAACTGTCATGTCTTTATCATATACTTGTGTTTGTGCATTTACCTCTTCAGCGAAGTTGGCCTTAACTCACACTACAGGGGGAAGAGTGCTTGGGAATATGTACTCCACAAGAAAATAAAATAAAATGCTAAATAAGTTTGCCTACAAATAAATAAGGTGTGCAGCAGCTTACTAAATAAGTAACAGTTTCTCACAGCCTCAGCTGACATGCTGATGTTAACTTTTTTATATTCAGGGAAAGTTGTTATTTTTGCCCTATCTGCTAAGGAGAAAACACACACACACATTGGTTTCCATTTTCCGGGTCGGGTTAAACAATAGCAGGTTGAGATTTATCATTTCTACAAAGATGTCTTCAGAGTGCATAATGAAATCTGGCCAAAACTGACAATCAGACGATTCAGCAGTCTAGTTTTATGTACCACAAATAGGTAGGTAGCAAGCATAGACTGTGTATAAAAGATGGGAATAGTCAGAGGGCCTGAAAAGCAAAGCCAATGCAGACATGATTCAAACCTGCATCCTTTCTAACAGCCAGCAGGGGGCGATGACTCTGATTGCAAAAAGAAGTCAGATTGTATAGAAGTCTATGAGAAAATGATGCCATTTCACATTTGATTTATTGTCTTAGTGGGCATTTTCCTGATCAGTTTATGGTCTAAATCAGTAGGTTCAGGTCTATAGTAATACAGCATGAAGTACATTTTTTAGATTATGGTCCTCTTTAGAGCAAAATGGACAACAAAGCAGGGTATGGATTGGGCCATCAGATAGGCTAGTCATTACCACTGGGCATTAGTAGTGTCCTTGAGTTCTCAGTCAGAGCCCCTTGCTTGTCAAAGTACTTTGAAATTGTACCTAAATACAGTACTTAGTACTTAGTTACTTTTCACTACTGCCAAGATAGCATTAGTCATATTACATAGGTTTCAAAACAGTACTCCAAAAACCAAAGGGTGACGTCTAATGTTTATGGACAGTGTGTGGTTCAAATGCACAGATGTCTACTTTAGCTGGAGGGAAACAAAAAATCTCAGGACTCACTGGAAACTCAGCAGTTTTTATCTGTATCACTATCATGTTGACCAGATCATGTTAAAGTATTCTGAACTTGTACTGGAGTCCACAGTTCTGTCTGAACATTCCTTATGTCTATTTACAGCAACCTGTGTACTGCAGCTTCACCACATCCATCTTGTTGTTAAAATATGGGGGGCAGCGGGGAAATAATCATGAGTGGGCACAATAAAAAAATCAAAAGACAGATCAACATCTGCATTAATATGGAATCATGCTTCTTGTGACTTGATACATCTAAGTTCAGTATTCACTCTTCTTTTAGCTCTGTTTTTGGTCTCCACCAACTCCAAATGAGAATATCTTATTATTCTATATTAGTAGCCGTAGGATGTTAATGGCTAATGGTGGACAGTAGCATACAGTAGATTTATCGGAGCATTTAACTACAAACAGCTGCATGCTGCTGATAGCAGGTTGATGAGAGCAGTGAGACTGAATCGAACAATATAGTCAGGGTGCTTTTATCAACACAGTGAGCTGATAGATACTAAAAACATTTTGTTCTCACACACTAGAGTGTTTGGTCCCAGTTCTCTGTAGGTTCATCACTATCAGTGACTTAGTTCACATTTCACACAGTCATTTTTGATTGACTGTTAATCTGAATTTGGCATGCAGCCTTAAAATTAATTTTATAATGTTTCAGATGAAAATACATTCACTTGACACATTTATTAGCTGTCACAGATAGACACAGTATATTTTGGAAATCAAATCAGAATGTAAACACAACTGTGGGTTTTTATTTTAAAAAATAAGAAATAACAAGGCACCTTTAAAATCAATCACATATTACATGTATGAGCATCTCGGACCTCTGCACATTCCAAACTTTGTCAATGACTCAGCTTTAACAATGGCCTTTTAGACTCACTGCTGCATGTCACATTCAAACTCACACTGCATTGTGCTCATCACAATGGCTCTGCCCTCATGCCATCAGCATCATTTGAAGGACAAGTGGAGACAACAGCGTGATGTAACATGAGGCACGACCAGACTGACAATTTTCTGTTTTCCACAATGTGCTCTTTAGATTCAGGTTTCTCTTATTGGTGTCGTCTGACAGAATCTGCCGGACAAGTACAGAGTGACATGAGATGGAAGGAAGCACAAGTGTTCCTGCAATGTACCCGAAGTCACGGCACAGGAAGGGGGTTCAGCTGTACACTGGAAACATCACATCATGTGGCATCTGACTCAGATATTTATCCGGGATGTGTGTGTTTGTATGTGAGAAGGAGGAAAACAGACATTACAGAAACTACGCTGGGTGTCACTGTGCTAACTGCCACCTCTCTCATCCCTCCTCGCCTTCCACGCTAACAGTCGAACGTGACCCAGCTAATGACTGTTATATTTCTGGCTCTAGTGCTGCTCGGGGAGTCGTTTTTAGCTTTGAGGATGGATGGTACAGTATCATAGCTGCTCTTGGAGTTCAATCACCCATAGATGGATGAGTCGGAGGACACCTACGCCGTCTGTGAAAGATTATTGGCTCATGACTGCTGGCCCAGAACATACTCATTGATTTGGGAAAACAAGAAGGGCTGCCAGAGAGATATTTGCAACTGAGGTGGAAAGAAAGACAATAAAACTAATAATAGTTTTGGGAGACATTTTGGAAAAAGAAAACATGTGTCTTCCTATCTGGAGTACTGGATGCTTAAAATTCATAGCAAAGTCATCCTGGCCGCAAATAATTCATCTAAGGCAAAATAGCTTCTGTTTTATTTCCAATACAAGAGAGCTGCTGCAAGAGGAGAGCTCCAAGAGCTCTGAGGTGAAGCTGCAGCATTAATAAAACCTGCAAAAGAAACAGACTAACCGCAGCTTTTGAGCAGCTATTAAATTCTTGTCTGACCTTTTTAAATCTCTATTATTTGAGGTGAACTTCTTCCATATCTCCATGACAATCACCAAAGTGTTTATTAATGTCACGATAACCTTGAAGAAGCAGAACAGAAAAGGACATAAATTGAATCTTTGGTACAAATTTAGCTGTTGAGCCTGGTCACTGCAGGAGAAGAGGTTAATTATCCGAGCTGCTTGTTCTTATCAGCCTCATTTGCAGCAGGAAGATGGCACATGAAAATGAACCCGGGAGAGATTTTAAAAAGGGATTTTTACGATTATTACTCCAGTAAGTCCGTGCGTAAAATTATCGATTTGTGGCGAAATAAAAAACATAAAAAATATATGTATTTGTATGAGGTCTAGTCCTGCTGTTGGCAGCAGGTGCGCACACAGTGCTGAGTAAAGTTTTACTGAAACATTTGAATCACTCATCTTTGCGTAAAAACATCTGTCAGTGTCTAGAAAATCACTCTCTCCTTTCCCCCCTCCTCCCTCGCCGTGTTATAAATCTCATTTCTTCCATTTGAACAATGTTTACAGCTGCGTCCTCGAGCCGTCTTATATATTTTTGATATAAGATCTTCGGTGTTACTGTGCTGACGTCAGGAGCAAAGAGCAGCAGGCAGTGCGCGGAGAGGCGGATAAGCGAGACACAACCTGTGCCGGTGCGCGTCTTTCCAAACTTATCCAGCGCTGCCAAAGAGCTCGGAGCAAAACAAAAACATCAGGACCGGAGATCAGCACGGCGCGCCATGAATAACAAGACTTTGAATTTGAACACGAGTCCGCCGCGGGTCGGCGGCTCCGGGACTGTGGATCATGAACTCGTTATCACCTCTACTTTCGGGACGCTTCTCTCTGTTGTCTACATAATCGGAGTATCGGGGAACGTGTACACGCTGGTGGTGATGTGTCACTCCATCCGCTTCGCCACTTCTATGTACATCTCCATCATCAACCTGGCTCTGGCGGACCTCCTCTACCTCTCCACCATTCCCTTCGTGGTGTCCACTTACTTCCTAAAGGACTGGTACTTCGGGGACGTGGGCTGCCGCATCCTTCTCAGCCTGGACCTCCTCACCATGCACGCCAGCATCTTTACCCTCACTGTCATGTGCACGGAGCGCTACCTGGCCGTCACCAAGCCGCTGGACACGGTGAGACGCTCCAAGAGTTACCGCAAAGCTCTGGCGTGGGGTGTGTGGCTGCTGTCTCTGGTGCTCACTGTGCCCATGATGATAATGGTCGCCCAGACCACTAAGAACACTCCGGATGGGGGTGTTAAAAGGATGTGCGCACCCACATGGGCGCCCCTGGCTTATAAAGTATACGTGACTGTCCTGTTTGGCACCAGCATCATGGCCCCGGGGCTCATTATCGGCTACCTGTATGTCAAGTTGGCTCGCACTTATTTAGAGTCCCAGCGAAACTCTGTGATCAGCAAAGGCGGCAAGAGGTCACCAAAACAGAAAGTGCTGATCATGATTTTCACCATCGTGCTGGTGTTTTGGGCGTGTTTCCTGCCGTTCTGGATCTGGCAGCTGCTGCCTCTGTACCACACCAAGCCGCTGAGCCTGGCTTCACAGACACACACCTGCATCAACTACCTGGTGGCGAGTCTCACGTATAGCAACAGCTGCATTAACCCTTTCCTGTACACGTTGCTCACCAAGAACTACAGAGAGTACCTGAAGAACAGGCACAGAAGCTTCTACAGGTACACCTCCTCCTTTAAGCAGCGGCCGCCCAGCCTCTACTCATGGGGGAAGTCTGCGTCCTCCAGCAATCAGTTCGAGTTCAACTCCGAGACGCTGGTCATGGGGACACTGAAGTGATTCACAAGTCACCTGTAACAGAAGAGACAGCTTCTGGAGAACAGAACCGCAACAGGTAAGTTGGCGGTCTAACCTCTCCATTACGCACAGGCCGCTGTAGCGCCGTGCGTAAAACATGCGCCCTAGTGGTCACCGGGGCGCATGTTTTAAAGTTAAGTGAAAGTGAGATTTTATCACTGACAGTTTTTCAGTGACGAATGTTTTCCAGCATCCCTGCTCTCTGTTCACAAGATGCTTTTTGTAGTTGTAGTGTTCTATGCATGTCTGTCCGTTGTGGTCCCACTGAGCCCCATTAGCACTCTGACACTTCTCTCTGCTGCTCCTTCACATCCTCAGCCTCGGTGGAGCAGCTGATCCTACAGAGCTGTGTTGAACACAAGGCTGCAGTGAAGGACTGCAGTATTTTCTAATGATAATATATTATACAGCACTCTGTGAAACGTAAATTAATTTCTTTTCATGCCTCCTGGGGGGCCTGTTTTCCTGCTGACTCTTCACCTGCTCAAAAGGCTGCATGAAAAACCAAGTGACTGCACAGGAGGCCGCAGGTTCACTGTGTGACTGTTGTTTTGTGGTCATTTGATTTGATAACATGCACCAATAGGGTACAATTTAAAACTGAAACCTGATCGCTGCACATGTATTACAAAGGGGTGAAGTCTCCTTACACAAACAAATTTGTGTTTACTCAAATTAATCGCAATAAATGACAGACAGCTTTAAAGTTTGATTAAGGGCCAAAAAGTATTTTTGCATCAGCACTTAGCACATGTCTCCATCCCTGACCACCCTCTGTACAGGATGTACCCAGCTATGCCAGATTGTTTGGGCCCACATAAATCAACTGGAAATTTGTTGCACTGTTGTAGACGAGAAACTTTTTGCGGAATTCAGTGTCAAAACCAAGTTTTAAGACATTTATTTTACTTTGGAGCACATTTGTTGTGAAGTTGGTTTTGTCAAAGTGCTTCTCTGTTTCTGGTTTCGTGTAATTAATGCAATAATTTCATGTAATAATCCATCACAAAAGAACTGAAATGTTAAAACCAACCATTGTCATCATCACCATCTGGCAGCTATTTTATTGAATAATTGTTTGAAAATGTGTTTTTTTGTTCATAAAAATTTCCAGAATTATTCCCTGAAGCCAAAATACATCTATTCAAACATTTTTTTTTATTTCTTGGAAGGTCAAAACCCTTCAAATTCTGAATTTACTGAATTCACATTAGATGAACTGGTGCCAGACCTTATGCATATGAATTTATCAGCTGTTTGCTTATGACTGGCTATTAATTTTGAGCTCCCTGGTTCTGGTTGGTTTCTAGGTGACTGGGGGGAGGGGGGATAATGAAACAGAGTTGTATTTGAGGGGTCAGTGGGGCATTTAGTCCAATCATGAGAACTGAAGGTTCAGAGTATACCAGGCTGCTTTAAAGTTCCCAGTTAAGTATCACTCCTTTTCTGGAGTTATGGGATTAGTGTGTCGACCACAAACTGAAGTTTGCCTGGTCCAGTGTGTTTTTTTGCTCAATATCATTCACCAGCTCTCTAATACAAAGTCCTTAATAAAGACAAAAAATATTCACGAAAATAAACTCCATGACAGCACAATACAAACTGAAACAATAAAGCTTTTATACCTACATTTTGGACAGGACTCCTCTACACAAATCAGATTTTATACATAATGCAGGGCCAGTCTTAACCGATAATATGCAAATGGCCTAACAAAACTGGCAAATTATCAACTGACATGCAGTGAACCTGAGGCTTTTGGGGTCCTCAAGGGTCATCTTTGGACACGGGTGGTCCTGTGCTGGTAGTTAACTTTGTGTGTACCGTCACATCACTGACTAAAGCTCAAAATAATCCATTTCCACAGCAGTCCCATGGTGAGCGGAGCCAGATGGGTGTTCTGTGACTGAATTGAGCTCAGAGGAAGTGATCAGAGCCCACATCTGGACTCCGGTGGCAGACGGAGGAGAAAAAACAAAACAAAACAATTCCACCTGCATGGCCAATCACTTCCACTAAATTTGCATGCATTCACCCACAGAGGCAAACACACTTCTGCTCCTGTGGCAAACTCTGTGCCAAAAACACCCACTGCTCAGACCGAGTGCTTCCAGCTCGGCTTTGTACGCTCTGTTTACTACGCTGAACTGTGGCCCACTTACCTGAATGGGGAAACTTTGTCACACCTTTGGGTTTATGTGGTGTTCATACAATTAAATAGCTGATCACCTGATCTGCATCCACTCAACACTGATTTTAAAAGTATTGAGTAAGAAGGTGGCAGATTTCTTAATGAGATATGCATAAACATGCCTCATGTTTTATGGAGAGTTCTTAACTCTTTAATTAAGCTCGCCGCGAGCGCTGAAAGGAAGCTCTTTAACTTTAATCTGATGTATTGAAGTCTTCAGCTCATGCAGGCATCTGCTGTAAAGCCACTCTGTGCTCTTTAGATTCACCAGGCAGAGACATGAAAACAAACTGTGTGTACAGAGTAAGATGGATGGTAATTTTATGCATGTCTGGACACGGCAGCTGTGCTCCTCAAACATACACCGACAGAGACATGTCCTTTGTCTGATTTCCTGTAATTATGAAAATTATCTGAATGATATCTAGAGATGTGACATTTTCCAACGAATGTCCCAGATGGGACCGGACATTTTGGTCCACTTTTGACTTTTGTGTTCATATGTCAAATGTCCCAAACTCATGCATAAATTCATTGCAGCCGGTCCCTTGGTGCTTCACAGGCACAGTCGCAGATAGATGGAAAAACAACCTCTCCTCCTTTGTGGTTCCTCCCATCTCTACATATTGTCTGACAACGCTTTGTAGCACTTACGCTATGCAAATTGCAGATACGATATGATCTGTGTGGAACTTATCAGCTTACGGCTGCATACATTCAAATTCATGAGAAATTTATGAGGAACACACTGATTCCCTTCCTGCAGTCTGGAAAATCTGTTAATTGCTGAGTTGGGGAAGCACCTTGTTTTTCCTGCAATGTATTACTTTAATCCCAAAAGAGACATTAGTCAGATGAATATGAACGATGCTGAGCTAGTTCTGCACCAGCTGTTAGTCACCAAGGGAAGACAAATCTGTAAATTAAAACAGTAGACATGGCATTTCCCTCAAATGACAAATGCTCCTTCAACCTGTCTGTAATGAGATTCATCACATCTTTAAAGCTGCAGTAATTTTTTGGCCACCTGGGGCAGACAGACAACAGTAAACACAACACTAATGTATCACCTTTTTGGGTTAATAAAGGGAACTTGTTAACAAATATTTATTAATTTACTCACCCAGCAGGCACAGAGCAACACCAGCCTTTTGGTTCCGTTTTTGGTCTCCACCATCTCCTGAGGGAAATATCTGTCTCATTAGCAGCTAAATGCTACAATATATTCTCTATCTGGATGCAAACTATTTGGTATTTTTGCTATGTTTTGGGGATTTTGGAGATTTTTTTTTTCTGATTATAGCTGCTTGCAAAACAGCGCTGACGAGAGCAGCGAGAATGAATCAAAACAGTAAAGTTGTGGGTATGAAAATTACCTGTATGTTTTTTTTAATGTCAAGTACCTCCTTTCATAATACATGGTTATTTGATCCATTGGATCTCAACAAATATTGATTACAGCTGCTTTAATAGTTGTAACTTTGGCCCCCTTCCCGATTCTTAAACTACTCATGCACATAAACCAGTAGAGTTCCGGCAGAAAAGATAAGAATGACCATTTTTCATCCATCCCTGCAGTAAATAGAGCATCAGCTAATCGTCAGTTAATCATTTTACTTTATTATTTTTGCTATCTTTTGCAGCTTTACTTTGCTTAGTAACATGTCAGCTGTGTCACTCTCAGCCAATGACATGAGATCACTGTCCATTAGAGGACTGTAGTGATATAGTATATTAGTATTTAGCTTGTAAGATATATATCATAAGTATTGGTCAAGAGCAGATTATCAGCCAAGCATCAACATTTTGGCACCTACAACTCCTTTTCATTACAACTTGATGTCTTTTCAACATAATGTTACCAGTTTATGACTCAAGCTTTCTGTAGAAAAAAAAACAACAACCACAGCTTCCTAGTCCACAGTGAGATTCCTCACACACTTTCTTGCACTTGACAGAGCTCTCAGAGCCACACGGGAAATTATTGAATTGTTCAGAGACTGGAATCCTCATAACTACCATCCTGATATTAATGTGTGACGTTGGTGTGACTGAAAACAGCTTGTACACAGAGGTGTAAAACTAGATAAAAGAAAATACACTTTTTTTCAGTTGAACTTCACATATTCACTTTTGGACATTTGGACGTGTTTGGAAATTCTACTCAGGAAGCGACCTTTAAATGACAGAACAGGCTGTCAAAGTGTGGCAAGCCTTCAGGTGTTTTTAAAATCCAAACCAGAGGAGGCTGTCAAATCAACTTTGTTAAACACAAACCGGACATTTTTATTTTATTTTATCTCTCCAGCGAACAGCAGTCTTGTGCTTTGAGATCTGAGCTTCAACAGTAATAAAGCTGTGATTCTGCGCTTCATCTAAGATCTTAATCTCCAAGTTGTTCAGGGTAAAGTAACTTCTCTCAAGCAATCTGAACAGCATTCTTACAGTTTGAGATGCTGGATTTCTGTACTATTAAAGACAGATAACACAGCTTTGCTCTCCAGTTCAGTCCTCCTGGTATTTTTGCTTTAGAATGACATATTGAGCATTAGATATTATGTGAATGTACAGTGGTTCACAGCTACGTGTGAACTGCTTATATTGGCTGACGTTTCCAAGAGTTTCATTAAATGGGTATTAGTCAAGTCAGCAGAGTCTGACTTCTCACTAGACCCTGTGGACGCTGCCATGTAATGGAGCCAGTTGGCACAAGCCAATGATAATAATGGTGGTAATCAGTCACACCAGTGCACTTAATTACACAGCTCAAATCATGATTGAGCCTGCTGAGAGTGAGATGTGGTATCATGAGTCTATTATTTGAACAGATTGTGTTACAAATGTCCTAATTGATACAGTACCACTGCCTATGGTTAGCAAAGCTGCCTTCAGCGCACATTCAAGACAGTTTACCAGCTAACTGGAGCTACAATTACAACCATCTCTGTAGAGTTCTGGCCTGACTTACAAGATAATGGAGTTATTAGACAGTAAAAGCCATTTAGTGTATTTTTAAGGCAAGGCCATGCACAAGCAGAGGGTTTACGATGAGCTCCTTCCCCAAACAGCTGGCAGCTGTAACTAAGCACATGTTGAAGCAGTGTGCTTGGGCTCGTGGTATGAGAGATACATGGTATTTAAAGAGTTTGAGGGATGGTTTTAGCCTTTCCAAGTCAAAAAGTATTTAAAAAAAGAAAAAAAAAAGGAATGTTAAGTGGAGTTTGCATGTTCTCCCCGTGCCGTGTGGGTTCTCTCTGGGTTCTCTAGCTTTCTCCCACACAGTCCAAAAACATGTTGAGGTTAATTGGTGATTCTAAATTGTATGTAAGTGTGACTGTGAGTGTGCTTGGTTGTCTGTCTCTAAGTGTAGCCCTGTGATAGACTGGTGACCTGTCCAGGGTGTCCCCTGCCTTCACCCTGAGTCAGTTGGGATAGACTCCAGCCCCCCACGACCCTATTGAGGATTAAGCGGTGTATAGATAATGGATGGATGGATGGAATGTTAAGTGTAAAGAATTGATGTAGCAGTATGTTTACCTGCTTTAATGTAAGCTACAAACCTTAGCATGTGTAGCCGACTTCTACAATGTGCAATCAGGAAGTTTTGAGTTTGTATTCTTGTGCCATGATTCACCACTCCCAGAGCTCCTGCTACATCTGAGACACTTCCTGGAAGTACGTCATCATTTACAATGTGTACTGGACCTCCTCCACCATCCTAAAATGCTGAGCCCTCTATAATTGGATTTCATTTTGGGGGAAGAGAAAATGGGAGTCAAATCTGGTTAGTAGGCTGGGTGGAGAGCAAAGATTGTGATGTTGCTGCAAAATCTTGTCTGTCCCAGATGCTCATTCCGCAAAACTTGCGGCTGGGACACTTTGCTGGGCATCAGGACAGTGAATGGTGCTGGAATCGCGGTGATCGGTTGTGATTTGGACATACTACACCAACACGGAGTCCGATCGGAGACTACACTGGCAGTTACCCGAGAGAGAAGGAAGCGCAAACGGTAGGAACGGAAACAAAAGAGGAGGAAGAGAGCTGGGATCCATGCAAGGCTGAAGGCTAACCCCTCCAGACCAGCAGTACCGTCCTCCTACTCTCCAATGTCCACTCCCTCCACAACAAGCTGGAAGAGCTACGTTTGCTGAGAGAAACCCGCAGAGTGGAAAGACTGCTGTGTGTTTGCTTTAACAGAAACATGGCTCCATGATAACATCCCAGACGGTCATACAGCTGGAGGAAACAACATTATTCCAGACAGACAGACAGCTAGCTCTGGGCAGCATCTGCGGCTTCACCATCGTCACACCATCGTGTGTGTCTTTGTGTCCCTGAAGACCTACCAGGACCTGAAGAGGTTCGCCATGTTCAACGTGATGGCGGCGCGCATGGACGCATCAGCTCCTTCAGGAGACAGCGAGAGTGAACGTTTAGTGTCTTATCCCAGACGTTCATTCTGCAAAACTTACTAATTGAATGATGGCGAAGAAACGCTCTCTCATCTTTCCTGCACTACTGTGTATGTACAGCAAAATGACAATTAACTTGATTTGATCTGAAATACTTTTCAACATGCTGTGAGTGGGCCCACATTCTCATGTGCCACCGTTGAGGCC
Organism: Stegastes partitus; assembly: GCF_000690725.1. Taxonomy (NCBI): domain Eukaryota; kingdom Metazoa; phylum Chordata; class Actinopteri; family Pomacentridae; genus Stegastes; species Stegastes partitus. The sequence goes on along the minus strand of NW_007579484.1, from coordinate 75,471 downwards.
GTTCACGCCAAATGTTCTTTCTCAGACACTTCAGGACGTTATAGTAGAACTCAGCATCGACAGTCCAACCCTGTGGGACGAATTCACAGCACACATCCCTGTGAATATTCAACAAATCGACAAGCATGCTCTTGATGCACTTGTAACCTGATGTGCCTTCCGTAGTCTCGCAGACTACAGGCTCCTCCACTGAAAACAGCTGTTTGGTCTCTGGATCCAACTCTCGTCCCCAGCGATGATCCTCAACGTGAAGTCAGTTTCACACAGAATTTTATGTTCTCTGTGCAAGTTTGAGGTTCACTGTGAAACCGGTCACTAAAACATTTTCAAATAGTGCTCAATGTGTAGCAGGAGCGCTGGGAGCAGTGTACCACAACACCAAGAAGACTACCTTTTCAGGAGACTAAAATCAAATTTAGAATTGGTTTTTGCTTTTCATGGTGGAACGTCTTTGATTCTCAATAACTCAACGTAACTTTAAAGTCAATATGTTGCATGGAGTTTAGGGCAACGATAGAGAACAACTGATGAAGTAGTTCTCTCCTCAATTACTTGTCAAGAGTAAGTCTTGACTAAAACTGAAGAGCTTAGCAAGCTTCACATCATGGTCCATCACTAAGAGAGCTGCTGCTTACAAGATGGAGAACAGTTATTAAGCCATATCCAAGTGTTTTCAAGCAGCCATGGCCATCCAGGGATCACTTTGAGGATACCCTGGTGAATCTGAGTAGTTCTGGTACCATCATGTAAATGCAGGCTCTGCACAAGGATGGTGTCCATGGACGCCAACTATACAGGGTGCCACTTCCTCAATGTAAGAAATGTATAAGAGATCAACAGAGAAATGGTTGAAATGTATGATCTCAACATCTCTAACACAATGACTTGCTGCCTTTTGTTTATTTCATTTCCAGCCATAAGAAACCTATTGCTCACATAAAAATTCACTATAAATCCAATAGGTATTGGCATTGGTATGAATAATTTGCAGCTCGACTGTAGGTTAAAGTCCTCTAACCTAGTTGATCAGTATGTCACAAGAGCCACACAACGTGATTGTGCGCTTCCTTACTGTGACAAGAGCATTTACTTTGAAGGTTAAAGGAGATTTAATGACTCCTTTGACAGGCAAAGTACACGTGAACGTCATTATCAGAGAAGATTAAAACTCGCTGCCGCACGACAGCTATGAACGACCTTGTCACACCGAAGCCTTTGCATTGTGTGTGTTGCAGTTTTTCTGTGATATATCTATCATCTTCCTCGTTTCACAGAAACTGGCATTCCTCCCACACAGCCCTCCTGCACATGGAGGCCTATGCTATGCTTCTCACATCACTAATGAATGCGATAATAGGTCTCTGAGGAGCTGGGAAGAGCAATATTGAACCGTAGGCACAGCAGTTGTCAATGTATGTGCAGTAGATGTGAACGCACTACCTTATGCTTTGTTCACTCCAAGTCGTTGAAGTAAGTAGAAATTCTGTTAGATGCACAGCAGGACGTTTCCCACTGGTGCGTTTGCAAGTGTTAACTCCAAAACTGCAAATACCGTACACTTGCATGCATGGTGGGCAAAATCTTGCTGACGTTGTGTAATCCATCAGTGAATGGAAATGAAAATACACATTTAAAAGCTGCGTAATTCAATATTTTTGTAGTAACCGTTTATTAAATGACTAAAATGTGAAAGGGCCAACTCTTAGTGACAAACTTACAGAGAAGTGTCAGCCAACTCCACAGCTCTCAACATCATCTCCAGCTGCAAAACACATCCATTTTCAATAACAATAAAACCTTCCATACATTCGTGTTCACTCCCAGTCGAACATTAAAACTGGCAAAATCAGCAACTAGCTTTTAAGCATTTAATGGATGTTCCCCTCAGGAGCTGGTGGCAACTCAGACAGAGCTAAAGAAAAAGAGAGTGAACGTTGGACTTTCATTCAAAAGGTGTACAGAAACAAGAAGGGTAGTTAAGAAAGTTTGCTAGTGTGCTCAGGTTTATGAGTTAATAATATGCCAGAGCCACAAGTGCAAAACAAAACAATTTAAAGGAATAGCAAAGGTCCCATATGGTGAAAACCCCTTATATTTTGTGTGGGATTGTGTGGAAAAACTTGGTGTAAAGTAAAAAGCTGTTATGATTAGATATGAAGACGTCTCCTTTGCCATTCCTCAAGTTCGAGAGCAATGCTAAATGTTAACTTTAAAATGTTTCAGCCGCAAGCAAAGCTCAACAAATGTTCGCTGCAAAAATTAACGCAAGAGTCCTCATGCACTCCCAGCATCTTAGAAACTGAATACCAGGTGGACTACTTTTATTTTTGATGGAAATGTCACCACCAAAATCCCTAACCTGATGTGGCGAACGTTACCATTCATTCTCATCATATGCCCACAGGTCAGCACTCGGTGGAGATGGTAAAGCTGAGGGGCTTTCAGAGACATTGGAAACTTTGAAACCAATAAACAAGGGCTGGGTGGGTTGAGTGGTTTCATGTCACCTATTGTGGTCTGCCAGTGTTTACGTCCATGTTCTTCTCTCCTGCTCTCTGTGCTCACAGCTAGCTAAAAACAGACACAATATGGGACCTTTACATGTAGAATAATTGGAAAAATCTTTTTTATCTTATCTTCAAAATGTAATTGTATGTTTAACAAAAAAAAAGACGACAGACTTAATGTCCAATGCCAGCAGAACTCATTTCAGAAGTCTGCTTACAGATCGTTATATGAAATCAAGAGAAGCTATTAACTGCCTGCAACGATAGAAAAAAATGAATTAAAAAAACAAAACAAAAAAACAGGGTTTGGGTACATGTGAAAGTGGCTCCTGTTTTTTTAAAAAGACTGATGACAAAGCTGCAGACATGAACAAAATGTAGGCAAACAATGTCTTGCATTCAAGAGCCCAAGAAAATAAAAATCCCTTCATTTGCCAAACAATTATTTGCCCTTTATCATACGTGGATCTCATGTTGGCGAGGAGAAAACAACTTATTCAGTCTTGTTGTGATTAGAGGAAAATGCCTCCCTGTCACAAAGAGTAATCAACATCCTACGCAACAAGAATAAATAGAACATTTTCATTACTGGAACAAATATTGCTTTTCACTTACCATGTTATTTTATTTCTGATCCCATCTTCTATCACAAGAAAATGCCATTAAGTATTACAAAAGAAACTAACATTCGATTAAAAAAAAGTTATAAAAAGTAAAGATTGGAAAAAGATGATTGGCACATTAAAAATATATAAAATGATTGATTCTGAAATCAATTTAAGAATCTATGCCGAAGAAATGAGAACGGAGACAGTGGATGGTTGCGAGCAGCTGTGTGGAAAATCAGAAAAGCAAGGACGATGACTTCTCCATCACACAACAGTGTTTGATCAATCAAGCAATTCCTCGAGTGTCTGGCGCACTAAGGAAGTGCAGACAAGACTCTAGTAGCAATCAGTAGTGGTGTACACATGAATAATATTGGTTGATTTAATAAAAACTGTTAATACTCAAGTGTGCTGGACTGCTGGAGGAAAACCAATAAGTCTGAGTGCTATAAGGAGACAAAGAAACAAGGGCTTTTCAGGTCAGTATTTAACTTCAAACCGTTCTCACCGTCACCACAGAAGCACATGTTAGCAAACTAGAAAGAGCCATTTTTCTCTTGGACAGAGAGAGAGTCCTTCAAAAACACCTCCTGGGTCATGGTCTGAGTGGGGGATTTGGTGATGAAAGCTTGATTCAGTGAGAGTTTCACCAGATTTATATCTATTCTTCAAGGAATCGACAGCTCTCCTTAAAAAGAAAAAAAAACAGAGAGACAAGCGGCAGAAACACAATCCCACTTTAGCCTCTTTAAGTCCGTTTCAGCAGAAAAACAGTTTGTTCTCGAGCTGTCCCCTGAATGATCAAGGAGAGCGCGCTTGTGGAAACCTGTGGGGAACCCAAACACCCCTAATACCAGCGATTAGGATAGAGCAAGAAAAAAAAAAAAAAGAAAACGCTGTAGAAAATTGGATAGAAACACAAGGGCTAGTAACAAATAGGAAACCACCTCTACATAAGAGAGAGAGACCACATGTGGCTTTTCTTCTGTTGCACAATCAGTAAAGGGGAAGAAAGTCAATACCTGAAAATAAAAATAACAGATACTGAATGTGCAGCTATAGTATACCAATGAGTAGAACCTCCATATAAAATCTCACGACTTCCTCTTGTCCTTCCTTTCTGTTTCCCTTCTTTGCTGCAGAGCTTGTCCGAGCCGGTGGGCAGCGGTGTTATCCATCATCCAACGGACGCCTCAGGGCAGGGCGGGGTCGGTTATGGCGTGCGCTGGGTCGCAGGTGAAGGACACGGTGATGGCGTAGCGCGTCCCCCACGTCACCTTCTCCACACGGTGGAGGTTCTCTGAGCCAGAAGAGAAGAAGGAAACTCGTCCTGCGCAAGGAAGCAATCAGAAGGACTCATTAGGAGAAAGGAGCTTTAAATATGATTTAAAGAAACTTTTTTACTGTCTTTCAAAGATTGAGATGAGCAGACTAATATAAATAAAGTGTTTGTTACGTACAGTCAGGATTTGGTTACCATAGTTGTGGAGGTGAGACAAGACTAATCATATGACTGTATGTTATGGAGCCTGGAAGGGACATGGAGAAAGAAAAAAACAGGGAGAGGGAAAAAAAATAGTGGTATCTTTTGCAAGATTTCGCAAAACTTTCTCGGGATCTCGCAATAACTTTTACGAGATCTCGGAAAACTTTAGGTAACTCCAGTCCAGTAGGTGGCAGTAATGCACCTGAACGTTGGATGCCAACCACCAAATCAATAGAACAAGAAGAAGAAGAAAACTTATTGGTATATATGCTTCTGGGTCTTTTTGGCAGTATGGAGAAACGACAATGGACGACACCTGCCCGTACGAGAATTTTTTTGAGTTTTATTTTGAAATCTGCCTAAAATATAAAGACATTCAATCAGTGCTTAGCAAGAGGCACAGTTTTCACAAAACATCCAATAAGATTGATGTGACTTTTGCGAGATCTAGCAGAAGTTTTTGCAAGATCCCAAGAAAGTTTTGCGAGATCTCACAAAAGATATCTCTATTTTGTTTCCCCTTTCCCTGTTTTTTTTCTTACTCCATGTCCCTTCCAGGGTTCCGTAGTCTGTTCAGTAGGGATGGACCAAATATTGGCCCAGCCGATATTTGGCATTTTACCGATTACTGGTATTGTTATATTCACTGACCGATTATTGATAAATGAAATGTGCTACTTTAGGTCTGATGCAACCTCCGTCACTCTGTGGTCTCAGAAATGTCTCTCCAGCAAAGACCGCAAAAACTGAATAAGAAAAACAAGCCGTTACCACAAACCAGGAAGTGAGCTGCTCTGACGGTGGCTAGGCTATATATGCTAACAGCTCGCAGCTAAGTTAGAAGGAAGCCACAAATTACCCTGAACCTGAGTCTGGAAAAAAATATTCATACTGCTTTAAGCTATGGACCTTAGTGGGCAATAAAAGTGAAAGAACAGTGAAAGATTAAGAACAAAAGAGAAGAACAGCTGACAGAACTACAGGAGACGAGCTGATTAATCTCAGTCGATCTTGCTTAAACTAAGGAAAGCGTCCTAATTTATTCAATACTATATCTGTTTTACATATTCAGTTATAGTCATCCCTATTAATGAGGAAGTCTAGTTATGACAGGTTCCCTGCTATTACAGGCTACTAAAACTGTGCAATGGTTTCTAAATATTGGTTATCGGCCTTTCTTGATCATCAGCATCAGTACCGGCCCTTGGGAGAAAAAAAAACAAAACAACAACCCATATCGGTCGATTTCTACTGTACAGAGCAAAATATGAGTCAGTACTGCAATAATATTCTCATATCAATTGTAACAGAAAGTAAATAACACACTTTATAAGCTGCTGGTGGAACTGAAGACAGTTTGATGAACACAACACAAAGAAATAGAACTTAGGGGGTGATAAGGACACACTCTTGGTGTATTTTAGCGAACACTAAAATACATTCTCTCCGTCGAAACATTTTTTTTAACTTTTTTTTTCATGGATGAACACACACTGTAGTTCTGGTGAGGTTCTTCAGGATAAATGATCTCCGCTCATCAGAGGCTGGTCCAGCTAAGCCAGGCTGGTTCTTTCCAAACACAACCTGCTCTGTTAGACATTTGCGTTAATGTTTTCGTAGCGAGTCTGTGGTCGTAGCCCACAATTAAGAGATTTATATTTTAAAAGTTTTCAAAGTCTCGTTTTGTTACAAAACTTCCAGTTTCTTTACCTTCTGATGGGGTTTTCTCATTATGTGAATAAGAATAAAAAGCTGGAATCATTGTGGCCCAATTTATTTGCTTCACGTTTGTTGAGGGAATACTGATGGTGTGCGTTTGTGTGTTTATCTGTTTGTGTGTGTGTGTGTGTGTGTGTGTGTGTGTGTGTGTGTGTGTGTGTGTGAGAAAGAGAGAGTTTAAATCCCCCTGGCAGGGCATTAGTTGAGGACGTCAGGGGAAATCAGTGCTCGCTGTAAAACAATGGAATTTACACTGAAAACTCCAAGAATGGGATATAAGAAGAAAGAGAATTAGCGTGCACGAACAAAAGAGTGTGAGCAGCAAGACAATAAGAGGAGGTCCACTTGTTTTATGCCATTGAGAAACGAGGGCATTTTCAAGTGCTCAAATTAGTGGAACAGCTTTAGATAACTTCACAATGAAACGATCGTTGAAAATAATCCCCCGCATTTGTCAATATAAACGTCTGCGGTGTTTACTGTGAAGGAGCTGCCAGATTGAGTACAGTCGGCAGCACAGATTAGCAGCCACACAAAGGAGCCATATTCCCAGAGGAATTCCACAGGGTTCTCGCCGCTCAAGAAATTACTTTCCAGGACACAACAGCGAAAACAGAAAAAGTCTCAGTCAAGTGAGGTTTGTCTTAACTGACAATCAGAGCAGCCTTTACACACTTTTGGTTTGATAGCAAGAGAAATCCAAGACAGCAGCAATGGTTTCCCATTTTTCTGGCTACTTTTCTAAGTAATTTTGTCTAACCGAGTTCAACATGGAAGGGCTTTACAATGCCTAAACGTGAATAAATGGATTGTTTGTTTAGGCATTACGAGAACGTTACAAATAATTTAGATAGAAGCTTTCAGCACCTTATGACTGCTTTGAATGTACATTGACATATTTCTATGGTTCAACTTGATGACAGACTGCTCTGTTTGGAAAAAAAAAAATCAAAGACAAAAAAGCATCTAATAAATCAGTTTGCCGCTTACAAGTTCATGTTCAAGTTTCCTTATACTGGCAGTCAACGAACATTCCACTCTTGACACATAGACTTCAACCTAAGCCTGTTTTATACACGCAGTCCTTTCCAGAAATCTGATGGCATCTGAACATTGGTTTCACGTCTGAACGAGCGCCCTCTCCATAAAAGTTGCAACAGCAGTTTAACAGGGTCAGATCTGGTAACACTTCCCTTTCAACAAGGCACAAGTGTGAACTGCATGTCGCTGAATTACAAATAGACATGCACAGGCTACGTTCTTCAGGTTGTGTGAGTTCCACATTTCCGCACCAATACTGGTCAAAAACAATCACAGCGAGTGCAAATGACACAACATTAATAAATGTAAACCAGAAGTTCAGTTCGTCGCTTCCAACTGTTTGTAGGAATCTTTCGTATGAGTTTATTGACTCACAACTTTAGTGACGCTCATCCGACTGACAGAATGTCGTCAGTTTACCAAACTGATGTTGCCAGCAATGTTACCCACCGATGTCGAAGAAGGGCTTTACAGTATTATAGCAGGAATATGTTAGGAGAATGCTTGTTACCTTTCATTTAATTACATCTTAACCCTCGCGGGAAGAAGCCAGCTGATGACAAAAATTAACTGCATGAGTACATAATATAAGAAAGTAGGTCTCTTTCTTCTAGACAAAAACATTATCTGATCATGATGTCTTATTTGATGCAAAAGAAAGTTGTTTTCTTAGGTATGTACCTGTGGAGACTGCCAAATAATATCCAGGATATTGTATGCAGACGTATCCTGACTCCTTTTGACAGTGAATCATCTTATTGAGGCGGCATATGAAATCATTTTCTTGAGCCACGTAGAATTGGAAACATTCTATTTACTCCCCGAAGTCATAGCAGCGATTTAATAAACTTTGCCTCTTACAAGAAGACAGAAGCAAACTTTGAACTTACCGGATGAGTTTAGATAAACAAGTCTATGAACCTCGATTCTCTGTTTTTATTTCATTTGTGTATCAGAGTTCCAGTCTCTGTTTTGTAATTGGGGCTTGCAATTGTGAGTTTCTCTTGTGGAAAAAAAAAACAGGTTTTGTTTATGAGCTACCTATTTTAAGCGACTGTTACACCCTATAAAAGTATGGTTCAAGTCTTTTTTCCCCTCATGTAGTCATGCACTTAGACCTTCATTATCAATGAGGTGCAGCAATCTAGTAAACATTTTAAAAGCTGTAATACTCTGTTGTCTGATAAATGCATGAACATTTCTGACTGACAAGCATCCCTCAAGTATTGACCACAGCTTACAGTCTGTACTTAGTGAGACATTATTACAAAATTAGTACAAAATCAAACTCGTCAATGCCTTCACGTGGATAAGCTAAGTGATGAGGATACTGTTTTTATTTAACTTCAAAAATACCTTTTAGCTTATTTGCAGGCCTGTAGCCAGCTATGAGGTCACCGAGGTCAGGAACTCCATCATTTTCAACAGCATGTTAAATATGTGTGTGAGTAGAAAGAACAGTCACCACATCTGAACAAATATTCTCTGTTTGATGTAGTTAAATAATCGTTTATTTTAGAACATTTTAAGACAAGCTTTGATTTTTTTTTTCTGAATATTTTCAACCAGTTGTACAAAAAGTCAGTTTTCTGTACTTAGCTGATTGTGATTCAAATACATTCTAAATTCACAGTGAATTGCAAATCTCAATTCTCCTGGAGATATCTTTTAAAGTACAAATATACAACGATAATATAAATAGGAATTAGTCATGGCTTCTGGATCTTGGTTAGAATTTTTGCTCATTTTGTCTGCTTACTTGTAATGCAGTTCTCGTTGATATCGATACACTTGTGATAAGGTAAAAAGCAGCTGACAATATCAGCTGTCAGGCTCTAAATGAGGTATTTATTTTCTAATTATTGTTATATGATTGCTTGCAGAAAACGAAACAAAAATAGCTTCTTTTTTTTTTTGAAGCAATGCAACCATAAAAATATGTCATTAATGCATGACTTGGGTGATATTTATTGCTTTAGCTGGAGTCTCTCTTCACAGTAACTTGTTGTGTTGTGAATAGCAGGAGGAGCAGCAAGCGTGCTACTGTTTTCTTATTTAAGGTTTCCCTGGCAGAAACCTTCCCCTGGGAACAGGAAACTTCTGAGTTTCTCCACCTGCATTTCTTACCTAAAACCCAGGGCCTGCACTAAGTCACGGGAAGACAGTTTGATCCCCAAGTCCCTGCTCAGAGGGTAATGCTTTGTGAAGGATCAGGAACTTTTCAAGTGGGGCTTGTAGCACTCGACAGGAATGATTAGTCAAGTATGCTACGATTTTCTGCAGCAAGTCCACGCTGGAAATTCCATAACATGATTTTTTTTTTTTTGCTTGTAGTTTGTGGCTAAAAAATAATCAGGATGGAGAAGTCAAACAGGTTTTTAACGTCTTTAGTGCGTGCTGCTGTCAGAGGCTTCGGTCACCACTGTTAGAGACACTGCAGAGACCAGAACAGCTACTGGACTTTAAGACAATCACACCAGTCAGCAGTTGACTCCTGTTTGTGATTTATGAGACGAATATTGGCAAGCATTGTCTTTGTTAGGTCTAGTAACTGCATTTGTTATCGGCACGACACCATCCGATTCCATTCCTTCAAGAGCAATGTGACTATTTTGTGATTTATGCTTCATATTAATAGATGGTACTATTGTATACAGATTTACAGTTTCGTAAAGTCCAACTGAAGTCACATGTAATCATCCATTTCTGCAGAATAATGTCTGTCTTTTTATTGAACGGCTCTTTTTGTTCATCAGCACTTCAGGGTCGTGTCGGTGTTTGATTGACAGCAGCTGGCAGGCTGAGCTCTGGCAGCAGAGCAAGAGAAAGAGTAATTCAGTTTTTGATGTATGGGCTGACAAAGTAAAGACCGCGTAAGCACCTAACTGGACCCAAATGACCTTTGCAGCTACGTTTTCCTGCTGTTTAATGTGCTGCGACCGAGCAGCTAATTAACCATCCAGCCTGTAAACTGATGTTGGTCCACTTTTCCTGCCAACTGGTTGCTTAGTTGCTTGTTGAAGCAATACAAGGTACAGGAGAAGACGCGTGTTCATGTTTGTAAGCTGGATAGGAAGGAGACTTTAGCAGTAAATCTAGTGCGGGCTCAGTATGTAGCAGCTGCAGCAGTGTGTCATCATCTGTGCCTTTGACAGCGCTGATATTACTGCATTATGCAAATCTTAAGAGTGCAATGGCCCATAAAATTCACAGTTTGGTACTTCCTTGGTTTTGGGGTCATGGTTCAGTACGTTTTTGGCTCAGCAGATAAAACGAAAGGAATGCAAAAGCCATCTGATTGGCTGATAAATTATACATTTTTCACGTACGGTGTCACAGGTGTCTAATGTAGCAGAAAAAACATGCAATTTAATTTTAGTTGGACTTACACCTATCCCCTGTTCGCTGTGAAAAAGCTCCATTAAAGCTTTCACAACACAAAGCCTGGACAACCAGAGAAACTTGTCACATGCTTCTACGTAAAATAGCAAACATCCTTCCATCCATTATCTACACACTTAATCCTCACTAGGGTCATGGGGGGCTGGAGCCTATCCCAGCCGACTTAGGGTGAAGGCAGGGGACACCCTGGACAGGTCACCAGTCTATCATAAGGCTACACTTAGAGACAGACAACCAAGTACACTCACAGTCACACCTACGGACAATTTAGAATCACCAATTAACCTCAACATGTTTTTGGACTGTGGGAGGAAGCTGGAGAACCCAGAGAGAACCCACGCTGCATGGGGAGAACATGCAAACTCCACACAGAAAGATCCCGGGTGTCCTCACCGGGACGCGAACCGGTGACCTTCTTGCTGCGAGGCGATGGTGCGAACCACTGATCCACCTTGCAGCCCGAATAGGAAACATTAGGAACGTACATGATTGCCCTTGACAATAATTCTAACCTAAATGTCTGCTTCATGCCAGTGTCTACTAGCACCTAAATAAAAGTGGACAGGAGAGAAGACTGAGTAATTTAAACCTATCTGTTTAAATCTAACAGAAAATTCTGGAGTCACAGCAGAAAAGCAAGGTAGTGACACCGGGAACCGATCACTGCCATCAGGAAGTGGTAAAGTGATGGTGAGTGGTATACGATACATGACTTTTATGAGGAACACAATATGTAATATTGAGTGAAGACAGACCATCATATAAATTGTATACCAGTTTTTTAATTGCAAGAGGCTGACTAGCAAACAGTTTTAACTTCACCTTCTCAGGCCTAAAGTGTTCATTTGTGACCATAAAATTCTGGCAATTCGCACCATGACTAAATTGTGCAACAGAAGTAACCCAATTCTGAAAACGAACAGCCACTTACAAAAATGTCATCTGCAGACATTCAAATACCAATAACAGGAAGACGATTAAAAAAAATTCCTCTGCTGTAATTGCTAAAAGTTTACTGCAGAAACACTACACTGTTTCTTTGACAAATAAATCAAATATGTCTTCAAAGTGTTTAAAAATGACCAAAGCATGACAAATAATGCTTCTGAGTTTCGATTCTGTTCAGCTTGTTGCATCACGGAGCAACTACTTAACTTTGTCATCAGCTAAACACCAAGTCCTGCTCTCCAAGTCATGCCTCCGTCATCTGTTTTTGCTTTTAATAAACAGCCGCACATCACTGATTTGCACTTAATGAGGTGTTTAACTTCAGAGACCCAACTGGGATGAGCGTGCAATGCTAACAAGATGCTAAATGGTGCATGACTCATCCGATGCAGACACTAAAGTTTGCTGCTCAAGTGAGCTGCCCTTAAAAAAAAAACAAAAAAAAAACACCAGCACTGTCACAAAGCGTACCACACATCTACACACTGTCCCATCAATGTATTGATTACTCCCACAGGCTCATAATTAATTAGCCGAGGAGGAATCACACAGGCTGTACAGTGTCTCTGGGGATGAAAGGGATGAAAGTTAGATGAAGATAGATGATGTGGGTGATGCTGAATTAACCATCAGCTTGAACACTTGGGACAAATCTCGGGTGGTAAAAGCACTCTCACATGCAATTACCTACATTGCACCGTGACTAGCTACAATTTAAAACCCTGGAGAGGGCAGAAAACAGTTTAAGCGCTTTCCATTTGTCTCCTGCACCGAGCATCAGTCTGTAGAGCCGCATTAAAGATGCTAGACAATGCCATCTCTTATCGGCTATGTTTGTTTACAATGTTTTATAGTGGACATAGTTTGAGACGGATTTGTGGAAACAGCAGCAGAGGTTCTGCGTCATACATGTCCCAATGAAAATGTTCATCAAGCTTTGGTTTACCAACTCCACCAGGGATGGTAATGATTGTTAATCCAATATTAATGCAACTAAAAAGAGATCATGCATGTCAGAAAATGTAGTACCTAGATGTACCACCAGGTGGAGCCTCTTACTGTTGATGTGATGGAGTTACTGGTATGTTTGCTGACCACCTGCAAGGGACGTGTAAATCAAGTGCACCTCCCTGCTGTCAAACTGCATCAAAACGATGTCTGGCAGCTGTCTGGTTTAGCTACCTGAGGTTAATGCTAATACCAAACTTAGATTTTCAAATGCTAACACAGGCCGGGAGCTGAGTGTCCGACAGCAGAGAGTAGCTGTAGCGGCTAATGCTGCAAACGTTCAGGTACAACAGACCAGTAATCACATTTCCAACAACATTTAACCTAAATTTTAGAGGCAGCAGTAAACAGTGACAGATTTCCTTGATGAATACATTTTTTGTGACAAGATTTCTGATGAACCAGACATTTTTTTTTGGCAAATATAATGTCCGTGGTAAAAAGCAGTTTTTATTTGATGGCTCATGATGCAAAATAACAGTTAAGGCAATCCTTTAAAATTTTAATCCATATTCTCCAATCAGCTTTGTTTTCTGTACTCTTGTGCTGAATTGATGATTCATCTGTCTACAGACAATTAATCAACAAGCTAACCTGAGAAGATGGAAGATGAAGATGGTAAACATTACACCCACTAAACATCAGCGTATCGGGATTAGCATTGTTAGCAGTTAGCTTAAAACACTGCGGTGCAGCTTCATGGAGCCATGTTAAAGCTGCACAAATCTGTAAAAGGAAAAAGATTTACTACATAAAGTGGGTTTGAAAATAAACAACCCTCCTCCTGCAGCTCATCCCTCTCTAAGAGGCTAAGACCCTCCCACTACAAGAGCACACCTAAAAGTCAACATTCATTTAAAGGTCCTCCACATAACTGATTACACTACAGCATCCTGGGACTAAGTGTTACGGGGAAAATATTGAATATCTTATTCTGCAATTTGAAGTACACATTTACTTCAATATCCACTGTGTAACAGACAGACAACATGTAATGAAGCAAAACCACGACGAGTGGGACTGGCACATAAGGAGCACAGCAAGAATTTGTAAAACCTCTGACACATCAGTTTACCGGTGGGTAACGTGTTGCACTATGTATAAGGATACATTGATTAATGGGAAGCGTAAACAGCTCCTGAAAGTTTTAATACGCCTTCATCAAATAAAAATTGAATTCCTGCATTAGTCTCATTATATAATAGCCACACACTGTATGTCCTGAATTGCAGCCTCCGCAACTTGCTAATTACATCATTTAATATTGTGATCAATTTGAAATCAATGAATTATTTAGGCCTACCACGTCCTGTTCTCAAATCAGACTTTGTTGCTTTTTATACTTTTTCATCTGACTGGTGAAAAGCGCTGAGATTGGCTAAAATCTCCCGTCTCAGGATAGATTTGCTGGTGAAGAAGTCTTCCTCCCAGACCACATGAATTACAACATGCTGAAGGGTGTTTTTTTTCCAGTGATGCCAAAACAAACAGCCTATCCCCAACTTTAGAGAATAAAAATCAGATTAAAGGAGAAACTCTACCAATTTCACACATAAGGTCTGCTTACCGGTCAAGAAAGCACTACTTAACCTGTAAAGACAGCTGTATAATGTCTTCTGTGGCACTAGAGGAGCTTATTAAAAGCCATCTAGGCTTTTACTGGATAGTACAAATTTAAGCCTGCCATGGGAAAGAAATGGGTATTTGACGAGAGAAGGCCAGAAAACATGCAATTGGTTTATAATGTGAGGGTGGGATACAGTGTTTTTAAGCTCTAATTATAATATCTTTATTTATACAGCACTTAAAAACTAGAGTTCACAAAGTGCCAGAAGGCCAAAAAAAAAAAAAAACACACCTGGCAAAGAGTAAAAACAAGCAATATGTCAGTAGTAATAGACACTAACAAAGAAATTAAACACTTCAATACGCAATAAAAAAAAGACGCCCTAATATAAAAGCAAGTCGATAAAATGGGTTTAAGGATTTAAAAGGAGTCAGTGATTCTGCAGCCTTATCTCCTCAGGCAGGTCGCTCGGAAGCTGAAGGGCCCTGATGGCAAAATCACTTTCACCTTTAGGTTTAAGCCTCGACTGTGGAGCAGCCAGAGGGGCCCCACCTGAGGATCTAAGGCTCATACTGGGTCAACATTTCTACTGTGTAGCTCGGGGTCAGGACCAGACATGCTTTAAAGGAGATAAGTGAAATCTTTGGATCAGTTCGAAAATGAACAGAGAGCCGGTGGAGATGGGATGTCAGCTGCTAAAACCTGTAAGTAGTTACTCTAAGATGCTACATTTTGAACCAGTTGGAGGTGAAAGAGTGACTTTAGTTTTAAACAAGAAAGGAGGGAGGTGCAGTATTCAAGTCTGGAAAAAAATAAATGCATGAATGAGCCATAATAGGAAGCTAAAATGAAACGACAGGTCAGGCCATCTCAACTTGTGTTGCTTTCATTTTGGTCATTCTGTCTAAACACAATGTGTGGTGAGTCTGTAAGCTCTATACCAAATTGCTAGAGTACCCTTATATTTAAGAACACAATGAAGCCTTCTTTTAACAATATGCAACAACTCTAAAATGGGACTACAGCCCCCTGTTAGTCCAGACATTTTTTTCCTGTATTGACTGCCTGTATGTTTGTAGATGCACAGACACCAAGGTCAGGCTGGTGATTTTAAGGCGGCAGACCAGCTGAGGTTATCTAATCCCCCTGTGGTTGTCTAAGCCGGCAGGTTAACCCCTATTGGCTCCTCTCACTGGCAGACGTATCTTTTTTTTTACCCTCTGTCCTTGTGCCATTCCCAGCCTAGCACTCTATCTTTCTATCACATATCTACTCTCCATCTATCTCCCAGCCATTTTCTGTCTCTGACCCCCCCCACACACACACTCCATTTATCTCCTTTCCCTATAGGGGACGCTTCCACATTCTGCAGATCCATCAGTCATCGTCTGATC
Source organism: Stegastes partitus (assembly GCF_000690725.1). Lineage (NCBI taxonomy): Eukaryota > Metazoa > Chordata > Actinopteri > Pomacentridae > Stegastes > Stegastes partitus. The sequence continues at coordinate 59,791 of NW_007579484.1, read as the reverse complement.
CCCCACTTTTTCCTCCTTAACTTGGACAACACTTCCACCCGAGTCCCCCTTGTGCTCGCTGTTGCTACATTTCTTGACTTCTGCTCCCTCCGACGGCAAAAATCCTGATTGTCTTCCGGGTGTTATAATTACACCTTTATCGCTGCCTCGAAGCGCCATGATTATCTCGACAAAACAAATCATCCGTCCAGATACGAGGATCAGGCTCTCACCAAGTCAAAACATGTCAGTCAACTTCCCAGCGTGCTGCCAAGAGTTCCTCAATGAGGTGAGGGTGTGTTTTGGCAGAGAAAATCAAATGAGCTGGGCTGCTGCATTATGCATGGTATTGCACTGTGTCTCCTACTTTGCGCACTTCTCTAAACAAAAATCACAGTGACAGGTGCGAACACAGTGGCCGGGATTCACCGGTGGGGTTTTATATTCCTGAGCACGCTCCACCACTGAGAATTAGAACTCAATCAAGCAGGGCCTTAGAGAGATGGGGCTTGTCCCACTTCTCCGTCCCATCCTTTCCTCTGTGCTCTTCTACACCTTTCACCAGGTTTAAGATCACGCTGACACCCTCCTCTATGTCGTCTGGAGGTTATTCTCACTTCACCGACGCAAGATGGCGGCACTATTCACAAACACCTGTCACGGGAGACGAGACGGCAGGCGAGCCGCAGTCACTCTTTATTATCATATGTCCTTCAGTCGACATCCTCCACCACTCCATCATAGGATGCTGTCAGCATCCCACAACGCTTCGCTGTTGCTAACAGACTGGGTAAGAGGCTTTGGCCTGACTGGTAGAGTTGGGGAGTGAGATGGAGTAGAGTTGAGATGACACGAAGGCAGGAAATAAGCAAGAAAAAAGGTTTAAAAAAAAAAAATTGTAGGTGAGGAAAGAGAGGAAAGATTGCTTTGTTTGAACTGCTGATGATTAAAAGTGGCAGAGGAGTTGGATTAGAGGGCAGAAGATGACGGACAACGGGGTGAGATAACGAGAACGAGGAAAGAGGAGAGACGGAAAAAGTGAGAGAAGGGACAAGGTGAACAGAGAGCATGGGGTGGCTTGCTGTCAGATATATTAGAGAGGAAGTTACACTGTCAGGAAGAAGGAACAGCCTCAGGAGCCTCAGTTTTCCATACTGAACAGATTAACTAAGCCCTCAGACATTCAGGGGCGACACTGTTTACCGAGGCCATCCATAGAGCAAAGCAGGGAAGGGTGATCCAAGAGGGAAGTTGAACTGAGTTCAGATCACTTTGCCTAAAACTCTTTAAAAGCTATGTCACACTGGCATTTGAAACCGTGAAATTATGGAGCAAAGGAGTCACTGCTATATGCAGATTTGCTTGCAAAGGGGAATGGAATCCACACAGGTCTTTTGAGTTGAGATTAACTTAGTGGTGGACAAATAAAAAATTTCAACAGTGATAATCCCGTCAGTGACCTACATAGACCTCTGTATACAATAAAACACCTAAACAGGTAGTTCACCCCTACTCATCATGTGCAGAGGACACATGAGCAAACCAGCCTCTGAAAACCAGCAAAGAAAGAACCGTATACTATTTCTGTTTCAGCAAGACAAGGTTTTGAGTTTTGGTTTACTCACAGAATACTCAAAACTGCTTTAAAGGGTGGTTTTGTTTAATTCTTGGTTTGTCACAAATATGACAGCATTCCTACAAAGCTTTGTTTTCCATGCTATCATGCCACGCCAGCATTTTTAGATTTACAGACTTCTTTTAGTCAGGATTTAGGGTCCACACAACCCAGCTTATTGTCATAGTTTTGTGTGGTTGTAATACAGGCATGGTTTGAGATTGCTTGTGATAGATAAGGGGATGGTATAAAAACACAGATCAAACAGGCAGCAGTTGCCACAGTATTAAAACCACCTGCTTAATATGACGTAGGTCCCACTTGCGCTGCAAAAATAGCCTGAACCCATCAGGGAATGGACAAGGGACCACTTGGGTGTCCTATGGTGTCTGACAGTGAGATGTTAGAAGTGGATCCTTGGAGGGGTGCCTCCAGGGACCAGATTTGTTCTAGTGAATTCCATGGATATTCGATCAGATTGGGATCTTGGGAGTTTGCAGGCTGGCTCACCACTTTGGGCTCTTTGTCATATTTCTCGAGCTGTTTGAGCATTTCTTGGTTATTCGGCAGGGTACATTGTTCTGCTGGAGCCAACTGTAGCCATGGGGGGGTGCAACAATGTTTAGGTGGGTGGTACGTGTCAACATAAAATCCACATCAGGACCCAGGATTTCTAGCAAAATACTGCACTGTAAAAATGTTATTTTCTTCAGCTGGCAATGGTGCTATCTGATATTTTTAATTAGCCTGTTAGAAACAGGGCTCAACTGATATGGTTTTTCAGGGAAACCAATGACTGATAATTGGAACTCATATATATTTGCAGTAAAACTGAAAATCTTGGTGACATGTAACCAATCAGATAGTGTGTGGTTAAGTAGGACATTGCTTGAGCCCACAGAGTGGAGGCTACAGATATAGAAAGGCAGCTGAATCAAATTGAAAGCAGTACATTTTTAAATTGATTTTATTTGAAGCCAGTAAAATACATAAATAAAATTGGTACCAATAGTTGGCCAGGCTGATAATTGCTCTTTGACATACTTTAAAAAAGTAATGTGTAGAATGAAGGATGGTACATAATCCTACTGACTATTACTAATAAATGAGAAGCTAGACACCAGACTACACTGAAATGTAACAGTCTAAGCTGGAAATCTAATCCTTTGACATCATTTTTGGGGGTCAAAATTCTATTTAATTGAATGTGGAATGCAAATTCCAGCAGTATATAATGCTCATGTGCCCTCCAGTGGCCTGCACATCTGCAGCACTGACATTAGTACCCTTAGCTCAGCAAAGTGTCCTGCTTGCAGTTTCTGTGTGAAAGCCCTGAGGTTGCATTCTCGGTCCTGCAGGCCTTATTACACTGGATATTCAATTAATATGAAATGTTTTGCTCATTATTTGCTTGATTTGGTCAACATTTCTGTCTGCTCTCTTTATTTTTTCTGTTTTTCGTTTTTGAAATAAGCATCTAAAGAGAGTTTGTACAGGCGTTTATTCCCCCTGAGATTAATTAATGATTTCCAGCTATGGTATATAAATTATATTAACCTAACTTGACTTTTACAAGACTCTCCCACTCTGGCCCTCTTGTAATATTGAACAACTTTGAGTGTATCTATGATTTTCAGTGTTATTTTTGAGCTCAGAAACTTGTAAATATGTGTGTTGAGCTTCACCGGACCAACACTTTTTGCCTACAGTGTCCACAGTCAAAACGGCTGAGTAAGTAGAGCAAAATGAATGCAAGTTTACCATCCGAATCAATGGATGTCTGAAATAAGTTGACAAATTTATTCTGGCACATTCCTTTACAGTGACCAGCTTGGAAACTTTCCTGATTTTCCACAAGCTCCCCAGAGAACTGATTCAATTCCCCCATTTTAAAATGGCTCACATAGGCTATTTTGCAATGTGCTTTTCGCACAGGCAGCTTTAAAATATCAATTTACTCATCGAGTTACCTGTATCTTACACCTTATGTACAGAGGGACAGTTTTGACAGACACAGACCACATTATTCCCTCAAAGATCAGGTTGTTATGATGACTAACCCTCTGGGTACTAGAAGTGAGGTAAAACCTAAGCCCCTGCACCTTCACAGTGCAGCCGGCTGTGCTGCTGATTACCCACTTACAGAGGATTACGCCCACCTTGCTACACATTTTAGCGTGCTAAAACCACCTCCAGACTCCCTAATGCAGCTGATTACAGCAATTATAATTTTAAACACAGCTGTGATAATGAAATCCTTTATCTTGCTTGCATCATTTACTTTAAGTTTGGCTTAATAGGCTTACAGAGACAAAGCCAGCACTTGCCAGGTGTTACAACTGATAGTCCGGATTTATCATATCTGTTCTTTCCTGCAGCAGAACTTTGTGTACTGCAGTGCCCCCTACTGATTCTTTCATGAAAAGTAATGTCAGAGCAGGGATTTCCGTAATCTGATATGCAAAGCTGAGCGCTGCTGCTTCGGCTGTACGTTTTATTTCCAGGTTGTTGCCTCGGACAGTACTTGCCTCTAACTACGTCATTTGACTGGCATTGTTTAGTTACAGACAGCAATTATAGCTGCTGTGCTTTTGCTTCGACAAAGGATTCATGAAACCCTAAATTTAGGTAAATGGTAAATGGCACTTACATAGCGCTTCTATCCAAAGCGCTTTACAATGTGTGTCTCATTCACCCATTCACACACATTCATACACCAATGGTGACAGAGCTGCCATGCAAGATGCTGCCTGCCATTGGGAGCAACTTCAGGTTCAATGTCTTGCCCAAGGGCACTTCGACTGTGGAGGGGCGGGGGGATCGAATCGCCAACCCTGTGATTGGAGGACAACTTGAGCCACAGCCGCCCTACTTTTGCATGTATTAGCTCTGGAAATGCCACAGTTATCCAAGTAACGTGGGAGCGATCAAAGGAACCAGAACTGATTTAATGAGCCATTGTTTCACTGTACAGGCCGTTTTGTACTTAGACTTGCATGGCTTAGTCTTTGAGACAAGCATATGCTATAGGTAAGTGAAAGTTGTGACTTACCTTATTCAGTTTAGTTCATTCTTGCATTTATGTATTGGTTATCATCTGTTTTCTGTTTGCAATTTGTGTTTTTGTTCCAGTTTTACAAAAATAAATTGAGTCTTCATTGACAACAAGGGAAGTTACGCTTTGGGGTTTTTGAGGATGTCACACTGTTAGCTAGCCGACTCTTTGCCGAATGTGTTAAACTCATATGGAGGACAGTATAATATTCTTACATTTAGCTGGGCGAGCTCGACTATTTGAAGGTGACGTTGATAAAAGCACTGTGTGGCACTACATTAGGCAGATTAAGTGTTGAATCGCTGCTGGGTACCTGCCCGTGGCTCCACTGTTCTGTTGCCATTTTGGTCCATGAAGACAAATCTTCCCCCAGTGAAGTCAGATCCGTAGTCAGACAGGTACAGCAGAGAGGTGTAGTCAAAAGATCCATAAGTCACCTGGAAGACAGTGAGAGAGGACGACGACGTGAGTTATGAATTGAACCCACACATTTGGCTCTGACTTCGTGTATTTCGGCCATTGTTGTGCTGTAGAGGTGGACGGCTGTCTGTGTCAAAGAACAAAAAGGTCACGCGTATTGATATGCTGAAAATTTGATCAGTTAGAGTTTCGATTTCTTATTGTTGAATTGCTAAGCTCTAGAGTGGAGTTGGTAAGAAACTTGAGACCCACACATTATCAAGTTGCATTACAAGAAGGATACCAGTGATGTTGTGTAAGGCTCCAGACCGAGTTTTTACATTGGTTGCAGTGGGGCACACTCTCATCTCATAATATAGGTGCACTAGAGTCGTTTGGCCTTATGGTGTTGAATAATCTTTGATTTCAGCCAGGTGAGCTATCAGGACATTCCCTGAATAATGCATTACCGTTGTTTGTTAGTTTATATACACAATTTCTTAACACATCATGTAAAAGAGGGTAAGCAGGAATTAAGCTGTAGATAAATGTTTTGGTATATTTTATTCATTGTTTTTCATAAGAACAATCTTGAAAAAGTTGTAAATTGTAGCTCTTCTTGGGCTATGTTAAAGCCAAATATTACTGTCACATTTGACACTTCACTGCTTCCGTTTGCGGCTGCCTGCTGCTGAAATGGTCCAGTAAGGTGGCTGCTCTGCTGGCCACCCGTCTGTAATTTCTCTGAGACAACGTGCAATTTTAATATTTCAATTTGGAGCAAAAACCTTTGCTCCCAGCCATGCTTCAGCCACACTTATTACAGCAGATAGAATGAAGCGTGCTGGCCGTTTTGTCGTATCTCAGTGTTTCCCACAGGTTGAGAATTTACATGTGGTGGTGGTGGGTGGCTCGCTGTGACCAATGCTGACCAATGTGCATGCAGAGTGTAACCCGAGATGTTTTCTGAAGGTAAAATTTACAGAGGTCCTCGAAATATCTCACATGCAGACTGTCAGTAGATGTTACATTCATCAGTAGACATTACAATATATCAATATTCTTTAAATTAGTGATGCACGATTAAAATTTCTGGCTGATACCAATATCCGACATTAAGATTTCGGATATCCATCCATCCATTTTCTATACACCGCTTAATCCTCATTGGGGTCGCGGGGGGGCTGGAGCCTATCCCAGCCGACTTAGGGCGAAGGCAGGGGACACCCTGGACAGGTCGCCAGTCCATCGCAGGGCCACACTTAGAGACAGACAACCAAGCACACTCACACCTACGGACAATTTTACAATCACCAATTAACCTCAACATGTTTTTGGACTGTGTGGGAGGAAGCCGGAGAACCCGGAGAGAACCCACGCTGCACGGGGAGAACATGCAAACTCCACGCAGAAAGATTCCAGTGCCCCCACCGGGACGCGAACCGGCAACCTTCTTGCTGCGAGGCAACAGTGCTACCAACTGCGCCACCTTGCAGCCCACTACCAATGTCGATATTCAATTTTTGATAACACCAAAAAATTTGTATAAGTAGGCACTGTGAGGACGTGAAAAGTATTCAAAAGAAGCCCATACCAAACTCGATCACAGAGTCAGTATTCTTTATTACGTAATAAAAGTAAAACATAGTCCAGGACCATTTACGTAAAGACATCAGTGAAATAGCAGCAATATCAAATGTGGAGACGAAGGCGCTAATGTTATGCAATCATCAGTTTTTCACATTGACTAAATTTGTTCATCAGCCCGATACCAATATATTGGAAAAAACACTAATAACGGCCGATACTGATGTGGTTGTCAATATATCGTGCATCCCTAGTTTAAATGCCTTACACTGATCAGGAGCTGCTCACTGGCTGTGCACAGTGAAGCCTCTAATCCTCTCTTAGGTATTGCAATACCAGCAGCTCAGCTAGGTATGTGGCAAAAAATAGTATGACCAGAGCAAAATAAGGATTCTCATGTCAGACTTGCCTCAGTTTAAAAACAGACTGATTGCATGTAACAGGGCAGGCCACCCACAGACACACACAGACAGAGCCACGTAGTCACCTGATAAAAATGGTTCCACTCAGGGGTCATCTTGGAGGTTGACCCATACTAGAGACGAAAAATCAGCATCTCTCAGTGTATGTGTGACTGTTTTTAAATTCCTTTTCTCAAGTGCTCCAACAGTACAATAAATTCTAAACTACTGGTTTAACTATGTCTCCTGTAAACTACTGTGAACCAAATTTACTTTCACTCCGACTTTTGATCTTCCAAATTAAAGCATGTTATCGTACCCTGACACCAATTTCAAAAGTTCCAAAAAGCTTTTGCAGTGCAGGGTCATATTTCACACACACACACAAAAAAAAATGGGGAACCAAAAAGCAGATTGCACGTAAATGATGCATGATCATGACGCAGCATGCCCCCAGATGCTTTATTCTTCCTACTGTTAAGCCATGCCTACTTAAAGGCCATGTCTGCATAGTAGCAGCAGCAGCTCTGTTGCTCTGCATGCGTCCACACAGGAGGCGTTCAGGCGCAGTATTGAGCTATGGGGCACCCGCAGTTTGGAAGCCCTGAAAATTCAATACATATTCACTAGTTAGGCACAGAATGCGATAAGATAGACTTGAAGTAAAAAAGTATTGTCTTTGTAGTCAGCTGGATTGATTGAAATAGGAATGTATCTGTTCCGTCAGATGTGCATGACAAAGAGGAATGGAAAATAATGATGAGAGGGCTGTTAGGGCACCAACAATGTGCATTTACCCACACAGAAAACAACACAGTCTACGATGCATGAACTTCCTTGCTATTTGACTTTGCTCTCTCTTCAGATCACCTGACTCCTCACTCCAACCACCCTCCTCATCAAACCTTTGAGATTAATTAAATACAAGCCAAAGGGATATATGAAATGTCTGCAGTGTGAAGCTCCACCTTAAGATATGGCAAAATTCATTCATGCAAAGTGAACTGTGGCTTGTTTCTTTGCTGCTCAACTTACAACAGCACAAACAAGAGATGCTCAGATCCATGAAGGCTCACTGAGCTCGAACATGCATCGCAGGGCCTTAATGAAACATCAAAGAATGCGCTGACAGGAAACCAAGAGTGGCCTCCTTAAAAGCCAAAGTCGTTTTAGGCACAGAGTATCTTGCTTGATGGTACCTCAAAGAAAGACAAAGTATATTGCAGAGAGTTTCAAGAATCGCTTCAGCAACTTCAAAGCGCCAAGCTTCACAGAGCACTCACAAGTGTTTCTAGTTGAGTTCTACAATTTCAATGGAAAACTTTTCACTTTACAGAAGTATTTATTACTAATATAGCTGGAGGCAGTAATAATGAGGCCAAGGAGGTTAGCAGAGCGCATGGCACCTCGATCTGATCATGTTAAAAATGTGCCTGTAATCACTGATGGTAAGTTAACTGACCAAACACAAGGTGTAGGTGAAACATGAGGTCACATGCTGTTTGGTCATTTCCCTTCTTAGACAAAGTGGTATATGTGGAATTCAGGATCTGCAAGCTCAAAGGACTGCAATTGAGAAGGTAACTCTACTAGCACATTACCTGTGATATTTGTATGACATAAATACCATCAATAAGTGTAACTGTTTGTCTTAGTCTGTGGATGTGATGATCAGTGGTTCTCTTTGTATGTACGCTGACCTGGCATGTATTATGTACACAATACACACTGTTGTATACATATCCTTAAATTTTCCCCTTAAAAAAAAAAAATCCATGTCAACTAAGATGAAACCGTGTCATGCCTCATCTTTAGAATCTTCCAAAGTATATCCTGACACAAGAATTTTGGTTAAAAGAAACATATGGACATTTCCAAGGCAAAAACTCGCCCTCCTTACTGTGCAAACAATCAAAGGGTTGCTGGTGCTCTCGCTCCCTGTTTGAACATTTTGAATGTCCGTAGTGGACAAACACTTTTGACAGTCAATGATATACATGTTAACTTTGGGAAAAATGTGTTGCCTAATTTTTTTCCAAGTGGTAAATATTAATTGAGTTGACCATTTGTAAAATCTAGGGTCACAGTTTACATTAGTTTTTGTGTTAAAGCTTCTTATAGAGCGGTGGGGTCATGTCCATTTTTGCATAGTTTTCTTGTCTGAAGTGCTTTAACTTGAGGAATAATGTGGCTGGAGTCCTGAAATGCTGTAGTGTCATGGATATATACATATGGTCTTCTCCGATATTTTTTACCCTAAGAGGCAGGTTTTTGTCTACCGTCTCTGAAATCACTTCTTTCATGTGTCTAGAATCTGATTCAAATAGTGATTTAAGTCAGGCACTTCAAATGGAAGAGTGAGGCTATTACTATATTGGCAAGTTTGTGTGTATAGCTTTGCTTGAGCAGAAAGACAAGGCAAGGTCAGGAATGAAAATACTACATTAGTTTCTACACCTATAATTCACTTTCATCACGTAGCCATGTCTGCCGTGAATGAGATCAAACACACTTTCCAAGCTGACACACTACAACTGCTGCTATGACACCGTATCAGTGATTTGATCGATGGGAGGAAAATTCACCACCAACGACGTCAAAGGCCATTTACATTTAAATGAGGGTTGGGTTAGCCAATTAGCCCAAAAATGGCGGCAGAGACAGATGGGGGGAGAGAAGTGGCTCTTTTCTGATTAAATTTTCCCAGCTGTCGAGGGCCAGCGGGAAAGGATGAGGTGACAAATATTAATATGGCCGCAAAACCCATATGAGATGTTATTGAACACAGAGGATAAAGTGACAGCAAACAAGAAATACGTTCCAGAAACACCACATGCAAGATAAACGTGTACTGTCCCCCATTCCACTTGCCTTTTTCATCACTTATCAAGAGGCGACTGTAGATCAATACTGAGACAGATGCTTCAACAGTTTTATGAATGATGCCAATAAATAACGTGTCCAGTCGTAAAGTTTCCAACATCGACATGTCAGCTGGATTCCGCTAAATTGCAATGATGCATTTTTATCAGCTTTTTTGATAGCAACACTCGAAGAAATAACCTAAAACAGAATGCCAATCCTTTCAGGAGTTATCCATAATCACGCTTTCAATTCTAACTAATTAAGTTGTAAATCAGTGAAGCGTTTTCTCCCCAAACAAGACTCTTGTTTGTTGAACTTGCCTCAAGGTCTTCTCTCAGTCCCAGAGCAGCTAACGTCTCATGACAACGACTAAAGAGTAGAATGAAAGACTAAGATTAAAGCAGTGAGTTTTAAAGCTTCACTTCATGAATATTTATAAAGACGGAACGATGTATAGCGTGAATAGTTTACATAACAGCACAAAGGTATGGGCTACAGGAAATTAAGAAACAGTCTGGAAGGGGATTACCACTTATTTTAGGAAATTATCCAACACTATTTGCTGATGCAGCAAAACATAACACTTGCAGTAGAACAAATCTGAACTGATGTAAGAGTGAATGTGAGAGAAACACGAGTTGATATGTATGTTCTTAGAGATTGTCTCTGTGGTTTTAATTCACTAAACTGACTAGACATCCAATTTTAAAAGATCAGCCTTCAAGCAAAGAATCTAAAATTCATTTCAAGGTAACATTTTGAAGAAGATCAAAATGCATCCATCCATTTTCAGCTGCTGATCTGGTTTGGAGTCCCGCTGGCAGCAGGCTAAAGTCAAGGATATATTTAACACTACTTACAAATATTAGAACAGCAGGGTTCTCACTCTTCAAGAAATTATTTTCCAGGACTTTTTTTGTGACACAAGGCCAACAAGACCGACGGATGTCATGACCTAGACGAGCAAATTCCTGTATGTGGAAGTTACCTTTAAAACATTCAGTATGGTGCAAAAAACTTTAGGAACTTTAGATGCCTGAAAGTGTCTGATCTCACCCAAAATGATCCTGCTCAATTACAATGTGCCCAAACATCCGGTTAAAGTCATAAAGACCAATTCCGTCTTCCACAAAAAGAACAAGGAAGACTGCAACAGATGGCGTGAGCCCCATGGAGTCTGTCTGGGATTAGATGAACCGGCAGAAGACCTTCAGACAGCCTGAATCCACAGAAGAACTGAGGCAAATTAAACAACTTGTCAAGAACCTTGAAAAATTCTATGCTTTCTGAAAGGCAAGGACTCTGAGCAAATGTGCTCTGTCTGTTTGCTGAACCTTGTATGAAACTATTCACAGTAATAGTTTTGAAAACATCTTCATGGTACTTTTGGTACCTAAAACATTCACACAGCACTGTTCATGTCAATCTATGACTCTCTGATCAGACAAAAACAACACCTGAGCTTTTCTTTTCACTCAAAAATCTCATTTTTATCAAATGTGTTAAGATATTTCAGATAAGCCCACTTTCATGTTTATTTAATCTATTGTTTTAATGATGAAAACATTCCCCCTTATTAAACCTGGACTTGACTAAATAGACTCCACTTCCTGTTCAGAGGTCGCATATGGTGAAAATCTTGTGGCTTTTATAAACTCGGAGGTGTAAAGTCAAAGCTGTTAAGATATAAAAAAGTTAATTCCAGACTCCCAGCTTTACAGGCAGATAATAACTTGACCCAGGTGCTATCTAACACCTAACTAACCATCAGCCGTCCAGCTCAAACTTCAAGTATCCCTGCGTCTACCTCCCCGCTGCAAGCCAGGTGAGTCATTGAGAAGGAGCAGCTGCCTTGCAGTCCACCAAGTTTTATGACTTGCTAGAGCTGCCTCTGTTAACCGCAAAATGTCTCAGCTACAGCAAAGCAAACCTAATGTTCTGCTGTTGGCTGCTAGAGTGAACACACAAGTGTTCGTGCACTCCCAGCATCTGGGGAACAGATTTCTTTTATTCTGATGGCAATGTCCCCACAAAAATAGAAAAATTCATCTTGTCATCACATTGTGCTGCTCGTGTGGCTAATATTACCTTTAGCTTTGATCATAGCCACACAGTTCAGAGCTCTGTGGAAACTGTAATGCTGAGGGACATCCATAGATGGTGGAAACTTCAAGTTAGATTTGAAACAAATAAAAAAGGACTGGGTTACTGTGTTTCCATGTTGACTGTTGTACTTCAGTGCAGTCTATTTGCATCTCTCCTGCTCTCTGTGCTCACACATACTGAAATGTAAAGCAGCCAAATTCCCATTATGGCTTTTACAGATGTTTCAGTTTTATCTTGTCAGACAACAGAACAAGTATGTAATGACTGAAACACATCCCATTAACACTGTTGTTAACCTGCAGTCACTTCACAGCTATTACTCAAGTTGTAGCTATGCACCAGTAAAACCTTTTTTACCCCCCTACTTGTTTTATTTTATAACCACAGAAAAAGAGAAACTCATCACATATGAGTTAAAAACAACAGATGTGCTGTACATTTTGTAATGTTTCCATGTCGAATCATCAACCAGAGAGACAGTTGGAGGAAATAGAAAGTCTAAGTCTCCTGGTGTGAGCACCTGTGCAGTCAAGTTTTTGTCTGTACGTCCAATCAAAGATACAGTGAGTGTTTTCTTCCTGAAGGAGGTGTGGCCAGCAGGAGATCACTGGTTTTCAGAGTAAAGCAGCCCATTTAGAACAGCACTGAAACCCAGGGTTAAACAGTCATGGTAAAATGAACCATCTTTGCTGTATTTGGAGCTAAAAAATTGAATGACACATGAAATTTGCAGTACTGAACATAAACAAAATACAAAAAGGGCCATTTCACAGATTCTTTTTGCCTTTTTCCCATCCAGATCATGTCAACCAGTACTAGATAAATACAGCAACACTATACAGCAAGAGCGTGGTTAGCTGTGTACACCGAACCTAAAGCCAAAGTTTAAAAAGGTTTAAAGAGAGGTGGTGCTCTTTAAACCTGAAAGAAGTCATGCAGCTACAGGGTTGCCACAAAACCCCTCATGCATTCAGTTGGTGATGCAGAAAATGCATGAATAAGGCCTATGTTTTATGCTTGGTCTTAATTTTACACTTCTGCTACAGCAACTAATCGAACACAGATTAGAAAATTGATTAGTCTACAAGTGTCCATCACAGAGGATACTTAATCAATGAAGGTAATTTCATTTAGATATGGCCCAACACGAATGTGATTTCCACACATCGTTCAGTATGGGACAGTGTCAGACCTAAATGCATTGAAATGTATCAGGTTTAAAGTTTAACAGCACTGTGACATTAGAAATAAGCAGCTGCGTTAAGAGTGCACTGAGGGGTAAAATCAAAACAATAGCTGACACGATTTACAGTCTTACCTTATTTGCAGTAACAGCACGTTTTTTGCCATATCTTTTATTCACATTCTTCATAGCTCTGTATTGCAACCAGACTGTAACATCCCGTTCCTCCTGACTGAAGTAGGTGCATGCGATCAGTTCATTTTGTGCAGATGACAAGTCAAACAGCCCCTTTAAATGGGAGCACGCCTAAAGTCTGAAGAAGATGGTATTGATACCCATTATATCTGTGATTGGAGGTTTTGTTGAGCCAGCTAACACAGAGAAAGTCTTGATATGTCCGACTGGCTTCTTAGTTCATACATTAGGTCCTTGATTGATGACCTGGTCTCATGTAATCTGGATGGATTTAGGTTTTTTTTTTTTGGCTTCATGAATGAAACAGCATTTACACAAAGATGAATATGAGTTTTAAACCAGGTTAAGGCTTTTACTGTGACATCTTTAATAATAAGAGGATCAAAAATGGCAAAATTGTCGCTAAATAATGTAATTTAGTTCTCCCTCAGGATTTCCCTAATAAATGCAAAACTGTAAATCCTATTCGTTTTGACATATTATGGATTAAAAGCTTATGGCACAATGTGTATAATGAAGACTACATCTTACTAAAAAATGAGAAAAACGTGCTTCTACTGCAACGCACTACACACATCACACATCTGCAGACGAAATAGATCTTGACTGGAAAGAGAGAAGACCCAAAACCCACAGGGCTATGTTTTCTGCTCTTTAACTCAGGGAAAACAATTCTGTTTATCCTGCATGTGTGGATCCCCATCGTTGACTTCGGCCTTCGGGAGGCTCCAGTCTACCTGTGGCTCTCTGCAGTTTCTAGCCTCATAATTCAGTGAGCCACAACCCAAAAGTGTTTTGTTAATATCCTTCCAGGGCTCCTTTTGAAAGGTGGATAAGAGTGCTTCAATAAATTTCCGTCATCTTACAAAAGTGTGCTAACTTTGCTTAACGGTTCAGCCCTCTGGGTATTGATGGCAGCTATTATCAAGTCAAGACGAGCTGACTTCTTTACTTGACAGATAAAAACACCGAGCCAATCACAAGACAGCAGGAATTCGTAACATGTAATAAAATATATTAAAAAAAAGAACCATGCAGCATTTTTGAGGGAAATCTGAGGAGATCCAATCCGTTACTGCACAGAAGCGCACTCCTCCCCACCCTCTTCTCAATCTACATCTACAAGTGAACCCAGCCACCCCGCAAAAACTCATTTCCGCAGCTTGTATCTGAAATCGAATTCCTTCCGTCACTGCCCAAACTTCATGGACTTAGGTGAAGGTTGGAGGTAGATTGACTGCTACGCCAGGAAATTCGCTTTCAGGTTCAGCCAATCCATTGAAGATATCAAGATGACTTCCATCAGCCCATTTATCGGGAGCAGATTACATCTTGGTCATTAGGGATGCACCGATTGATTTTTTGGGGGGTTTCCAGTGCCTTTACTAAAACTCAGGACTATACAGGTTACAGGTCACGCGCTACACAAACACAAAGAACAAGCCCTGGCTCTGTTTTTGTGCGTCACCTTGTCAATGTGCGGGTGCCAGTACTCGTCATGTTGGGTCTGGGCTGCCGTGCTGTTGATTCTGGAGAAGAAGGTGGGCTTGGTGAGGTACATCAGTGTTGGGTTCAAACCAAACGTCTCAGCGATAACCGCCTGGATTCTCCCACGAACATTTCTGACAGCAAAAAACACACAACGTGTCAGGGTGTCTTTCAAGCAGTGTAACTTATGACACACTGTCAGACAGTAATGTCACATCAACGCAGTCACGACAATGTCCCAACTGCAGTTCAGCAGCTTGGGCTTTATCAGCACATGTTTGTGCTACAACCAACAATACCAAATGGTTCACGACAATATTCAGCATTGTTTCATGTGGTGCTTTGATGTTTTTATGCTACATTTAATAATCAATAACATATATAATGTGGAGAAGGACATTTGAATAGGTGTAATGCAAAAATCCATACATCTGTTTGGTAGACTAACAATGTCACTGCAAGATATTGATCCATTTCAAACACAAGAGAAGGCTACTAAATGCATTTTAATGAGGAATTATGTTTGTGTACCATCATTTGAGTGTATGCCATCTTTCAAAGGAATATAAGTTTTCTCATTCAGGAGCAGAATTCTACGAATTTGCAATACACGCACAGATGATTTTCAATTAAGGTTCTTTAATCACCTGTAAAGTTGGAAGTCTTCTTGTGTGAACACATCCCTGACCTGATCCCCAAAATACCTGCCGCCACATCCACGATCACAGACAGACAGTTCAGACACAGCCAATCAGAGACACATGAGCACGCAGACACAAACAGCAGAGGAAGGGGGGAGAGAGCAGAGGAGAAGGGATCTATTAGAATAAATTAACGTTTTGCGGCACAGCACAGTGCACCATTACCCACATGGGTATACCACCCAAACATCCGGATTCTAAACATCTGACTGCTTCACACAAGTCAGGTCCCAGCGGAGGGGAGGGTGAAGGTTGGGAAATTGGGTGGGAGTACCACTTCCTGATTAAAATCAGCATGATGGTCCCCGAGGATCCAGCATCAGCCACCTACCCAATGGGATGAAAGAGAGAGAAAGAGACGGGAGCAAACCGAGGCAGAGAATGAATGAAGAGGAGGCATTAAAAAGGGAGAGTGATAGAGGGGAGCAGACGATCCAAATAAAACTGGGTTCTGCTGACTGTGATGAATGAGGGTCGAACGGGTCACTGGACCTGGAGAAGACAGCTCACAAAGACCGGCATTAGTAAGATTGATGACTAAACTCCATATTCTGGTGAATATATTTCTGCAAATGTTACATATCATGTTGGATTGCATTCCCGCAGGCACGGGCAATAAAAATAGAGTAGACAGAGAAGAACAAATAAAAACAAGGTGTACTTTCCCACCTGTAGATGTTGACAAATTGTTTTCCCATTGACAGCGCCCCAGAGTGCAGGTCCAGTATGGAGGCCTGCAGCGAGCAAAGGGGAAAAACAGGAATTAGTGCAAATGACAAATAAACGGAACAAATAAGTTGCTGATGCACACTGGTGCACGCGTGGCACAGTGATCGTTCCAAGGTTCAGCGCTGGTCCCTTGGTGGCCTTTTTGTGCTGTTCTTTCTTTGCCCTTTACTTGTTATTGTTCGTCAGCTCCTTTGGGACACGGTGCTGAAAAGAAGTCATTTTCTGAGAAGTCTCCCTGTTGCTTCCCACCCCCCGTTCATTGAAGTGTCTTAACACTCCATAAACAGTTCCTTTATTGGCTGAAGACCAGGCCCAATTGGGAGGGAGAGCATTATTAAGGCATGTCAGGGATATCCAGACATCTCCGGACAGGAACATGACGGCCTGTTTTACCTTTCAGAGCATCTCATCAAGCTACTGTATGAGCCTGCCCTCTAGTGCACAGAGGGTGCATCACAGCAGGGAATCTGAAAAATATGGAGCACACTGTATGTGTTGGACATTTGGATAAATCCAGGCTCCTAGTGGTAATATTTTCCTTACTTGTGGTACAAATATATTTGATTGTGAACTTTTCTGCCAAAGTCTGTAAAAAAAAAATGCATGAGGGACATGTTTGTTTGTTTGTTTGTTTGTTTTTTAATGAACAAAGAACATAAGGACTGTTTTTTTTAGACTGTATATTATTCATCTACATATTTTGACACCATCCAACATACATCATCCAGCTGTTTAGCTGGTAGTAGCCAGGATTACACACAGCCAGGAGCAGATGTTTTAATTTATGACCCCTGGGGGAATATTCGGAGATCAAAATTGATATCCCGATTACAGCACAGCGAACGAATAGTCGGCTATTCGGGTGAAGCCTTAGTCTGAGTGCCAAAAACAAGATGACAACAGATGACAACACACAAGTTACACTAAGGATGCCATTACTCTACTGTACCTTTACATAGTAAACAGGTGTTTGTGGCTATTCTACTGTAACATTTAAGTTTAAAATCTTGAATATTGCACCTTTAAGGGTCTCGTTAGTCCATATGGGTGTAAGATGCCTAATGAAACCATAAATCAGTCTCAGATGTTAAAGTGTTCTGGAATGCACCACAAAGGAGATTGCGATACAACACTACCACAAATAAATGCATGTTCTGTTAGCTACATGTTGCAGGAATCTTAACTTTCTGCAAGTCTACTTTCATTAAGTACTGACGTCAACTTAAAAGGTCATTCTTAAATTATGCTGTGCTGTGGAAAAACGGTCAGCAAAAATTTCTAATAGGTCTGCAGCACTGCCTAGTGAGGCTCTTATAAATTCATGTATGGAGAATTAACTAACTAAAAGACAGTCAGCTAATCCCTGCTTCACTGTAATGTTATTCCAACTGTTTTATTCGGTGGTATACTTACTCCTCCTTCTGACCCAGCCAGCGCCAGCCCCCTCTCAGCCAGTCTGTGTGTCAGAGACAGAAAACACTGAGAATAATTCAACCGTACTGTCCAAACATGAAGATGATAAATGGGAAAACAACGAGGTAAAACGCTGAGAAGGAGATGAGACACATTGTGCTGAGCATGACAGCGTTTACCTCCTGAGGACCTGAGCCTCCTCCCTCGTCACCACGGCGTCTGTGACAGCACGGCCACACTTCTGAGGGGTGCATCCTAGGACAGACAAAGTGCAGGAGAGGATTTTGAGAACAGCAGTATCTTGGTACAACATCCTCTTGGCCCCACAGCAGAGAAAGAGAGAGAGAGAGAGGCTAATCCAGCAACAAGGAGTGCAAAAAGTTTACTGTGCATTAAAGGCACCCAATTCAGGGCTCCCCTCCAACTTCCTGATAATTATAATTTATTGTTCATAGTCTAAACCTCCCACTGTGTTTTCTTTAGACACTGGAGATGCACAGTTTGACTTGTGGCAGAATCTTGTGTTTAAGAAGACAAATTTTGAGTTTGTACTCTCCTTTCTGCCAAGGAAGAGCTCTAAACTGCTCTTAATGTATTTCACAGCAGATAAGGCAGACAGCTTTATCTCAAAAATGTGTAAGTGTCGGCATTAAAGTAGTGTGATTGGAGTTCTAGAGAGTCAGTGATGCTTTGGGTGCAATATGGCAACAAAATGAAAGATACGCTGATCCAAAGATACGCACAACATTAAAACGACCTGCCTAACATCATGTAGGCCCCCTTAGTGACACTTTAGCAATTTCCCTGAGGTCTTGTACCGAAGGGATTAATAAAGTTTTATTCTAATTCTAATTCTATTCTTAACAGTTCTGACCCATAGACAGGGGATCTCTGTGGGTCTGCTATAGTGTCTAACACTGGGACATTGGCAGCGGATTATCTTGGTCCTATGGGTTGCAGAGTGAGGCCACTATGGACTGGGCTCGTTCTTGTACACCCTACAGATGCTTGATCAAATTAGGATCTGAGGGGTTTGGACACCAAGTTAATGCCTGGAGCTCTTTTTCTTTTCCTCTTGGCATTCCTGAGTGCTTTTAACAGGGTGGTAGTATTGCAATAATTAATTTTTGGGCCATTTGGTATATTTAATTTACATGTAGTATGTCTTTTGCACACTTCCTTAAAATTGTATTAAAAAGTGTGCTACATTTAAATCGAGGCCCAGCTAGTGGTAGAATAAGTTATAAATTAACATATAATGTTGTGGCTGGCCAGTGTATACACACTAGAAAGAATTCTTCTTTTACACATGTGGAACAAGTTGGGGCTACACAGTGGTTCAGTGGGTAACATTGCGCCTCACAAAATGTCCCCAGTTTGTGTCCCGGTGAGGACACCTGGGATCTTGTTCTCCCCGTGCAGCGTGGGTTCTCTCCGAGTTCTCCGGCTTCCTCCCACAGTCCAAAAACATGTTGAGGTTAATTGGTGATTCTAAATTGTCCGTAGGTGTGACTGTGAGTGTGCTTGGTTGTCTGTCTCTAAGTGTAGCCCTGTGATAGACTGGTGACCTGTCCAGGGTGTCCCCTGCCTTCGCCCTGAGTCAGCTGGGATAGACTCCAGCCCCGCTGTGATCCAAGTGAGGATTAAGCGGTGTATAGATAATGGATGGAACAAGTTGTGAATAAATAGTACAATGATTAGAGAACTTGAAATCTGCTTCTTTCATCTATCAGCCATCTGACTGTGACTGCCTGCTCACCTGCACTGCCACTGAAATGGTTTGGCAAGGGAGAGTATAATAATTATTTAGACATAGATTAATCATTTGTGCATTTTTCAAGCAAAAATGTCAAACATTCACCGGTTCTAACATCTTGTTTTTGAGGATTTGCTGCGTTTTTGTCTTGTAAATTAAATATCACCTTTGTTATCTGTTTTTCTTTACGTCCTTAGACTTAATAGAATAATCAATGTTGAAAATAATGACTTACTGCTGCACTGCTCACCCTCATTACCTCTGTTCAAGTGACAATTGTTTTCAAACTGTGGCTCAGTAATTCCAAAGTCCAGGGATGTTGATTGCCAATTGCATTTTTTACAAAAGGCAACCAGCTAGAGCACAGCTACCCAGGAACAAACCCAAAATAATGAGGGCTGCAATTTTCCTTTATAGGTGCTGTACGAAAAGAGGGGTTGGAGTTGTGTTTTACGTCTCTTCATGTTTTTGGGGTTTTTTGCCTTGAATTTTCAGTGCACACACTGAAAGCATATGCTTCCACACATTGCTCTGGTTGTTGCAGCCATTCATTCAGTGGAACCCCTGTTGAAACATGTACTCCTGTAGTACAAGATTATGCTCAAGTATAGTTGTGCTACATCGCCATCTAGTGGACTAATCTGTGCTGTTTCACAGTAGAGCTGCTCCAGGAATGAGAAAAAATGTGTTTTTTAAAACATTATTTTACAAAAATGCACAGTATAACACTTTCCCCATTGAGTTTCATTTTATTTTTTCCAATATGCCACTGGATAAACAAGTTAGTTATCAAGTGGGTGTGGATTTACCCTATTCCAGTCGTGTTTACACAGCAGACAGACGTCAGCTGATTGCGTGACACAGTGCAGTGTAAAGATCAGAGTCTCACCTGGGTAACGTTTGTAGTTCTCGTAGTCCTCAGAGCACTGGACGCTGTAGACTCTGGGCTGAGGAGAGACCAGCTCCCTCTGGCTGACCAGAGTTTCTGTGATATCGCTGTCCAGAGAGGTCACATACAACCACATGGCCACCACACATGCTGACAAGGCAACCAGCAGCAAGGCCACGAGCCCACGAGACCCCCGCCACGAAGATCCCTGCCTCAGTGCATTACCCCTGACCAAGACAGACGAAAGGTTCACTTAATCAACTGAGTTTGACTGACAGGACATCCAAGCTGTGCTAAAATGAAGAATTGGCATCATAAGCTTTTCTGTTCTCATTTTTTAAGCATTTGCTAAACCAGCGCACAGGTTAGGGATACATGAAAACTTGTGGTCTAAAATCAAACTTGGATAACAAAACATCCAATTATTTGTGCTGAGGTTGAAAATTTTAAAATGGGCCAGCAAATTGTGCGATCTTTAGTAAGTTTATTCATAAAGTCATTAAAAAAAACAAACCACCACCTTGACAGTACACACAAGAGCTACACAATATTAACACAAAAAGACAGTTGCTATATGAAAAACTATAGGATATTTTTTTTTTTTTATCAGGTTACTTGAACAACTCCATTTGTAAAGAATTCATTATTCTAGAATAACTGGGTCATTATGTAAGGGACTGCATCAGCATGAAAATATAAAATTAGTTTTAAAAAGCTGAAGTAGAGCCATTTGGAGCCTTTCTCATATTGTGTAACACTGGTAAAGTTATCCAAATTCATGTTTTGCTTTGGATGGCATTCAAATCTGGTTGTGCACTCATCATTCAGAGTTTTGTCCTACTGATTTAAATGGTCAAACAAATTAGTTGTCTTGCGTTGTGTAGCAGCAAGAACTGCAAGACACTGTCAACAAACTTCCTGTTTTGGGTCAACATCATCTTCTCTGCGTCCAGTATGTTTCTATACAGCTGATGCTCATTTCTTTTTGCCCCTTTTCAGCATTACCCTCTGGTTCCTCGCTCCTTTTGCTGTGCACATCTGAAGCCTGCATGTCAACAAACTACTAAAATAATGTTTTAGAAAATGTATGTATCCAAGAACTCTTAAACATTAACAGATCACAACATGTGTTTTAGTTGTTTGATAAATGACTGAGTAGGTTTCATGCCCTCTACATGGCAATACACGAGTTTAAAGTCTTACAACTTAACTCAGAGAGGATTGTTGTGTGTACTATTGGGCTGCACACAGCTGCATTGTGACGTGTGCATGCACAATAGTCAAATCACCGAAAGTCCAATGTAAAGTAAGGCAAACTACCTCAAACAAATCATGCTAAAATTTTTTTGCTGCTTGAGACAAAAAGACTTCTTGCACAGTTTGCACTTTCTAATCTACAGGAAGAATTGGTCTGATGGAACATCTTCTACTTCTGGAGTGTTTTCTTTATGACTTTATTCACAAAACAAACAGTTTGTTGCCTTGCAGGCTCCACATGTTCACAGCAAAATGAAAAAAGAACAGGAAAGAAACACTGAAAAGGAAGATTTGGTTGCAAACAGACACACAATGTCAAATACATGGGATTATCTGAACTTCAGAAAAGGTGATGTTGACCAAAAACAGCTGCTCTGTCAGCAATGTCTTGCAGTTGTTGCCACTACACAAGGCAACGCAAGTAATTTGACCATCTAAATCAGCACCACAAAACTCTGCAAGGTGAGTGCAACACCAGATCTGAACGCCATCAAAAGCAGTTGTTTTTTTTACCTTTGTCATTGTTACATCACATAATGTTCCATATTGCTTCATCTATCATTTTAATATTACTTCGCAGAATTTCCTAATCTTTTTAGAATGATTCATTCTTCCCAAATAGAGTTAATCAAATCATCTTGTGGAAATACCCTAATTCTTGCAAGCTACAAAGTGGACTATCTGGGAGCCTAGTCATAAATGTTAGGAAAATCTGAAAGCAGAGTTAAAATGTAACCTCAACCATGTCATGTGAAATTGTCTGTACAGGGCTGCAACTAATTAATGTTCCTGTCAAATAATGTGTAGATGCAGAAATTACTGAAGAACAGCAGAAATGTAGAAAGAAAGAAATTGAAGCCATTTCTTATTTTAATGTTCTAGTTAAATGCCAAAATGCATTTACTTCTTATTTCAGTAACAAATAAACTGTGGCTAAATTATTTTATTTTGGCAACATTCGTGTATACATTGTTTCTATTGTTGTGAATGAAGCTGGAAACACAAAGATACATTTACAACAACAGCCCAACTGTAGCTGTGGCATGCATTCGTTCACCCAGAGGCCTACGTGTACACCTGTATTTACAGTATTAGTTTAACACTAGCTGATCGTGCAGGCTGGCACCAGCTGGCTGCTACATGTCTCCTCTCACCCCGTCCAGCTGTGCACAGGTTGGACATTAGCACGGTTTCATTAGCCTACCTTTTGATTTTCCTCTCTATCTCCGAGGCGTTCGAACCCTTGGCGTTTCTCAGTCGGAGAAGAGCCATTTCACCTCACAGCATCTGCGCCGTAGCATTTAGAAGCTACACTGACTCCCGGCTGTGACTGGACATGCCGCACGCCGCGCCAACTGCTTGTACCACCACCTGAAGAGCTCAACTTCCTGGTTGCCGCGTATCCTCAAAGCCGATTGGCTCCCTGGAAGAGAAAGCGCCGTTTTCATTGGACCACGTCTGAGCCCAATCCGGTTGCACTACAGCTGCGAAAACACAGCTAGGCTACAAGGCAGGCAGCTAAAGCCTGCTGCCCTTGCGTGTTGCTTTTGTCTTTAACTACACTTTTAAAGTTTTAACACTTAGCATGTAGCGTTCCACTATCCGCTAAATTATTCGACTACCTCGGCTGCGTATTTGTATTAAAAATAGGCGTTTTCGTGCGGCAGATCGATATCCACTGTGCAGGTGAGTCAAACTAAAGATGCCTCTTCACAAACGCAGATACACCTGTTGCTGCTGTTGTTACAGTGAGATCTATGTATCAACAGGATGAAGTATCCCCCCTGGCCTAAAGGAAAGAAGCTGGTTCACCTGGATTTAAAAGGTGCCCCTCCACGAGTTGAATACCTGCACAGGGTAAAGCCTCCTCTGTGATCTGCTGAAGCATGTGTATTTACACCGTTCAGTTATTGATATGTGCTGTCCGCTAATGCACCTCCTCAGCTGATCGAGCTCTTCTCTCAGCTGGGTGTGGACGGCCTGCTGGTGGAGTATGAGGATGTGTTTCCTTATGAGGGGGAGCTGAAGCTGCTGCAGGCGACAGCACACCCGGCTTACAGGTGCAACACAACACCTGATCATGTTTCAATTTCTTTCCCATGTGTGCAGATCTGTGTGCTTTTTCTTATCCGTCTTATCAGGTTGTGAGATCCTGTAATATAGTTATAATCCTTCCTGTGTTGGATGCAGATAATGCTTCATGTGCAAGTCTGGTGTGCCATAAAAATTATCACGAAGAATGCTCATTGCTGTATGCTGTGTTTTTAGCCGAGAGGAAGTGTTGTCTATGCAGGAGTTTGCCAGATCTAAGGGCATGGAGGTGATTCCACTCGTGCAGACATTTGGTCACATGGAGGTGAGGCTGTCCTGCTGTTTATCACTCGTTATAAATACACTGATCAACACAACTTCAGGAACAATTTAACCTCCCCTCAAATGATTTTTACAGATACCTGAAAATTAGACATTATGTTACAAATCATAAGGAAAAAGGGAGAATTAGCAAAATCTCAAATAATAGAGAACAATATTTTATTTCAATTTTAGAAAAACGTCTCCCAGTACATAAACATGTCCCTTATCTTTATAAAAGATTGTCATCAGACATTTTTCAGAATACTTATAATATCAAGGAAAAATGAGAATTAGAATCAAATACTATGATGAAAGACGAACTATGGGACAAACTCTACAACGACTCTCATAAGGGTATCTACAGTCAGCAATGGAAAGAATTCAACTGGAAACTCAAAATCAGATTCAGAAAATTCTGATTTTTTAAAAGATCCCTCAGCAGCTTTATGCTGGAGACAATGTGGTAAAATAAGTGATCATATATTCTGAGACTGTCCAGTGATTCTTGGACACTGAAAAAGTATTAAAGAAGAGATTGAGAGAATTGTAAAAAGAGAAATCCCATCAAATGTACTGTTTTATTTACTTGGTGTTTTCCCGGTCGATGTTTTCAATGCTGACCAAAGATACATTTTGCATATATTATTATTGATTGCCAAGAAAACTGTCACTGTAAATTGGAAGGATGTTAAATCACCAACGGTAGCTGAATGGAAACAGAGGTTAACACGGATATATATGATGGAAAGGATGACTGCATCATTACAAATGAAAATGGATCTTTTTAACCAGAGATGACACATGGTTAAAGAGTACCTGGATATGTAAACTATATGGGTTGTCGAAGTTGATCTCAAAGTAGTGGAATTAATATATATGATATTTATTATTGCAAAACGTTTATCATTATGTACATTGGTATCATCTGCAATATTTATGTACACAGTATCTATATTATTATTATTTCTTTTCTTGTTTTTTGGGCTTTTTTCACTTATCTTGTCCCAGATGTTGTTCTGTTTTGGACTGTGAAAAATTGTGAATAAAAAGTTGAAGAAAAAAAAAACAAAACACTTAATAGCCACAACATTAAAACCAGCTGCCAGGTGAAGTAAATAACGTTGATCATCTCGTTACAATTCTGATTGGAAACTTTAGGTTCCAGCCTTCATGTGGATTTTATTTTGGCATGTAGCAGGAATGTTTGGGAAAGTTTGAGGAACATGACAATAAGGCCATCTCCTCAGATGCCAGCGTGATCAAGCATTAATGGGATACATTGGAACTTCCCTGATCCACAGAGGATCAACCACTAGACCCAAAGGATCCACTGCAAACATTCTTGTGTAGGACAGCACAGGACACCCCCAGAGGTCCTGTGTTCATGCCCCGAAGAGGTGGTTGGGTGCAGAAGGATGACCTACACAATATAAAACAAGTGGTTTTAATGTTGTAGCTGATCAGTGTATGGCTACAGTTGTTCCAGTTTGAGATGGAGTTCTGTATTACGTTCTGTCTTTCATATCAGAGGCCTGCATGTGTTTATTTCGTCCCCTTTCTCACACAGTTTGTGCTGAAGCATCGGCCCATGTGGCACCTGAGAGAGGTGACGCACTGCGTGGGCACCCTGAATCCCCACAGAGAGGAGGGGCTGAAGCTGGTGATGGAGATGCTGAGGCAGGTGGTGGAACTGCATCCTGGTCTAAACACGCTGCACATTGGAGCAGATGAGGTGAGGGCGGATTTTTGGTTAATGAGCAGCATTTTCACTGCTGAATCTAATGCGCTTGTCTCCATTGCCTCAAGGTGTACATGCTCGGTGAGGGTGAGGAATCCAAGCTTTGGCTGACTCCTCCTGGACATACAGTGGAGCAGCTTTTCCTGAGTCATGTGACTAAGGTGGCCAAGGCTATCAAGGAGGCGTGGCCTCACATGACCGTCATAATGTGGGATGATATGATGAGGGGCATGAGCCAGGACACACTGAAAGGTCAGTAGGAGTTGTGTTTGAAGTGTTGAGATTTCTTTTAAAAGCAACATCAAAAGTAGAGAGAGATATAAAGAAACAAGATTTTCAGTACCTTAGAAGCTTTTTCACACTATAGTATTCAAAGAAGCTACTTTTCTTCATTTGTGACATAATCAAATAGAATAGGATGCAGTTAGAGTTACAAATTGTAATCAAATTACAATTGCTTAGCACATATATGGTTTAATTATGCATACTAATGCAGTGATACTCACTGGGACATTTTTCTGTATTAATCACCTCTACTTTTAATACCTCAAATACATTTTTCTACTCACACTCTTATACTTTGAAATCCAGGACTTTACATGTAATGGAGTATTTTTGCAGCAGTAATGTTATAAATAAGTAAAATCTGATGAAGTACTCCATCAGTGAGCTACATTCATGGATAATAATGGCAATAGGTCCAATAATAAATTCATTTCTGCAAACAGAGATGCTATCCAAATTAAAATTCAAAATTGTGGTATTTTGTTAGGACCTGCTGGGACCATCTCAGGGTTACAATTCTACAATTTCATTTAGCAGACACTTTTATCCAAAGTGGCATACATCTGACGGCGGATACAACACAAGCAAGGATCTAGTCAGGAGAAAACAACCTGGATAAGTGCCATAAAACAAGTTCAAGTGTCATAGGGCGTTGATGCTAATAGCGGGCTTGGTGGGAGGTAATAGGAATATTTTTATTTTTTTGTTTTTCTTTTGTTTTCAGTCTGCCAAGTGCAAAGGTGTTCAGTGAAGAGCTGGGTCTTTAGTCTTTTCTTAAAGACTGAGAGGGAGTCAGCAGATTGAACAGAGTTTGGTAGCTCATTCCACCACCAGGGAACCACAGAGGAGAAGAGTCTATAGTTATCGACCTCAGGCCCTGTTGTGGTGGTTGTATCAGGCGGCTTTTGTTGGTCGAGCGTAGTAAGCGGGAGGGAGTGTAGATCTTAATGAGAGAGTTCAGGTAGGAGGGAGCTGTTCTCGTTGTAGTTTTGTGGGCAAGTGTCAGAGTTTTGAATTTGATGCGGGCAGCAACTGGTGATCATGCCCCATCTGTATAACCACTGTTGGTTTTGGTGTCTTTGCATTCAATTGCCTTTTTATTTAACAGTTGTCTTTTGTTATCCATGTCACAGCCAGTGGTCTAGTAGGACTCGTCCAGCCCATGCTGTGGGACTACACTCCTGACCTGGATGTGGACAAAACTGGTAGGAACTGTGCACGTAGTATTCAAACACTGAAATATTGTACATGATCAGCTAGTGCACTGTAAAACCTTTAACAGGAAATAAGTCAAATCAACTCATGTTTTCTGCTGTAGTTAATGTAATTATATGAACGTTGTGTTCATTTCTGGTTAATTCAACTGAGGATGTCTCACTTTTAGGTTTGAATTTAATGAACAGCTGAGAATTGATTCAACTCAAAACAAACATATCAACAAACATATTCCTCAGCCTGCGTTTTTAGAGTGTTAAAAGTCATCTCATTTTTTATAGTTTGAAGAAAATAGACATGATTGAAACTTGCTGCCTGAAATGAATGAAATGAAATTAAAAATACTTTATTTATCCCAGAAGGGAAATTCAATAATATGCCTGCCAAGTCTGTCTGTATCCTAAGTGACTAAACAGTTGATTCAACTTAATATCTTAAGTTTAATTAACTTGTTTTCTAAAGTTTTGCAATATCAAAACTCATACATAAAGTTGGGACAAAATATTGATTCAGCAACTTATTGTATCACCTCCTTTTGCAATACGCTTTCAACACACTGGCACCAGATATCTATATTTTTATTCAAACGTGCACTCTAAATGAATTCGGCTGACAAGTTTGACATTTCAGAGTTACTACTTTACGATTGCTTGTGGTAGAACTTATTAAATGAGTGAAAGAAAAGTTAATGGAAGTTAACTAACCTGTGGTGAAGAAGAAAAAGAAAGTCACAGGGGGTGAAATAGCACACCACTAATTAACAGAACTGATAAATGCACAATAATATGAAATAATAATCATTATATAAATGAATTATTCCTACTTTTTGCCTTTTTAACTGTATTTTTTCTTCTCCAGCCGCTCAGAAATCAGAATGTGTAATGTAAATGACTGTCTTGCAATATATCAAGTATCGCAATATCAATGAATTGCAACATTAACTCGTTCTGGCGTGCAGTTTATCATGATTGTAAATAAATAGTTGACTAAATTGCAGGTAACTCACATTTTAAAGGCAGCAGGGGATCTTGCATGTCTACAATTAGCAACCTTGAAATGAGCTACAGTGTGTGCAAGACATGGGCATTGTTGAATAACCTCTAACTGTGTTTTCCAGTGTCTCTGCTGGAGAAGTACTGCAGCGCCGGTATGACGGATGTGTGGGCAGCCAGCTCCTTTAAAGGCTCCACCAGTGTTTACACCTGTGTGACCAGCACACAGAGACACGTGGACAATCATTTGCAGTGGCTGAAGGTGGCTGCATCTCTGTCTGCTGGTGTGAACTTGAAGGGGATCGCCATCACGGGCTGGCAGAGGTAGGAGTCAGAGGGAGTTCTGCAGGTTGGAGTCGTCACATCCTGCAGTTTAGGAAAGCTGTTTGAGTCAGATCATTTTTGTGTTAGTGTACATGGAATAAAAAGTTGTTTACTTGCTCAATTTTGTACCCACTGTCAGGTATGACCATCTGTCAGTGCTGTGTGAGCTGATGCCTGTGGCTGTCCCGTCACTAGCATCCTGTCTGCAGACTCTCCTCCACGGTCAGTTCAGTGCCCAAGCTCAGAGCAAAGTCACTGAGACGCTGGGGATTTCTGCAGTGGATGTGGAAGCCATGGAGAGGTGAGGGTTTTCATGAACAACACAGTCACTGTATACAAGTATGTCCACGCTAACAGGAGTTTGCTCTGTGCGGCCCTCAGGACATGTGCAGCCGACTCGTTGTTTCCAGGAAGGAGGCTGGCGGAGCTGATCGTTGAGATCAATTCACTCCTCAACTCGGAGGATATACGATTTTTTGAAAGCAACATGTGAGTTATGGGAAGTGATTATAAAATGTAATTTCCACAGTTTCATTTACCTTACAGGAATAGTGTGACATTTTTCTTTTTCAGTAATTTATCAGTTTTTGTGTATGCAAAATATGAAGCTACAGCTAGCGGTGGGTTAGCTTAGCTTAACATAAAGTCTGGAAGCAGGTAAAAAGCTAGCAGGGCTTTCAGTGAAAGAGGTTCTACAGGGGAAGTTCTTGCAGTCAGAACACGGACAGATTCAGGTTAAAGTTTCTGCAATGGCTAACAGCCGAAAGTCTGGGTAAAAAAGTGCTAAAGCTTTGTTTACATGTTATGTGCTGGATTACGTCAAATAGTTCACCAACCACCCTCAAAATGTCATTTTGCACTGTAGTTTTCATACAGATTACATTTTTTATTTTTTATTTTTTGTTAATTTTTGAGCTGTAGAGGTTCTGAATTTGTTTTTTTTTTTAAGGTTTGGGAGGGACAAGTTAGCTGTGACTACATTTCTGGTCTTTATGTCAAGCTAAGCTAACAAGCTGCTAGCACTGGCTTCATATTTAGTATAGCCAACAGATGTCAATGCAAATAAGTGTAGTTGCCAAATTGTGAAGTATTTCTTTACCATTTTCATAGATAGAGCATATTATTATTCCTTTGTAGCTAAACAACCAAATGTTTTTGTGCTCCTGCAGGTTTGTAAGAGGATGGTTCAGCCCGTACCACCGACAGAGGAAGATGGTAACTCCGCTCATCACCATGCAGATTCACAGCCAAGCAGCAACGTGAGCTTACAGTTCTTACATTTCAACAAAACAGGTGAAAGCAGTCAGTCAGCTTTTACAAGTCAGACAGAGATCACAAATAATCTGAAGTTTTGGCTTTTACCAGGAAGCACCTTACTAGATTACGTGCAAATGTAGCTCGCAAATACTTCCTCAAGTCGTAACACATGACGTTTTGTTCTTAGTCAACCTTCAAATTTTATTCAAAGTAGCTACTTTATTTTGAAATGACACTTTTTCTCATAAAATATCAGCATAATATGATGTTTTCTTGAAATACTTAAAAAAAAATTTTGACTTTGTCTTAAAACGTTTCAACTTAATTCTCAAAATCCCAGGTTTTTATGCTAACAGCGTAGCTCTAGCAGTAGCAGCTCTAGCTGGGCAGTTGACAAGTTTGGTCCAGACTGAAATGTCTAAATGACTTTTTGATTGATTGCCACGACTTTTTTGGTGAAAACACTGAATTAAAATGACCTTAGTAATTCTCCAGCTTTTCCTCTAGTTTAGCAGTAGACAGAAGATCTTCTAAACACCAGTGCATTTGAATTTTTGTCGTTAGCATGTTAGCTTACAAAATTTAGCATTTAGCTCAAATGTGGCTTCTAACTTAAGCCCCATCTGGTCTCATCTCAGGTACTTGGTGATGTTACAACAGAAGGTGGAGGCAGTGAGGGAGGAGATGGTGCATCTTTTCCCAGAGTCGACGGCACAGGAGTGGATAGAGGAACATGTGAGCCCTGTGATGTCTCCTCTGCAGAGGATAACAGATGATATCGGAGCCTGTGTGAAGGAGATGGTGCCTTAGAGAGATCTTCCACTTTGGCATTAAACTGCTTTTTTGATGAATTCAGATACTAGTCTCCTAATTTTAGCACTAACACTAACAAGAGTTATTTTATATGTGATTCTCCACTTATTGGTGTGCATGTGAAGCAACGAGAGAAAGCAATGTAGTTTCAATACAAAAAGAGCTTTATATAAGATTTGCAAATGTACGAAAATAAACAGGTACAATAAAATCAACCATCAGTTAACAAAAATGCTCAGATTTTCCTTTCAAGTAGCACATATCAGCATTCACAATCAGAGGTGATTCATTATACTTTTTGGAAGAAAAAAGAAACTGTTTGTCCAAAGCACCCTACAAGTGTTTGCCTGAGATTCAGTCTTTGGTTCATTAAAAAAAAGTACAGAAATGTGAACAGACAGAACAGCAACAGACCCACGAATTTCACACCTAATTTACTTTCGACTGAGCTCAGAAAATCCTTCATGCTCAATTACAGTTTGCACATGCATTCATCTGGACTGCAGACTGGGTATGAATAAACATGCAAAAGAAGGTGACTATGAACTGGGTGGCCCAGAAAACTGTGGGAAAAACACTCTGCATTGTCTTGAACACATAAACACTTATTAGAGTTCAGTAGGAAGGCACAGAAAATCTATAATCTGGAGTGTATTCTCAAATAGTAATTAGTTTAAAAAAATGTTTAGATGTTTAGACTTACATTAATTTAAGGAAGGTTACAGTGTAATGAATGGAAAAAGTCCCTTTATCAGATTTCCTGGAGCTTTTTTTTTTTTTTTAATTTTACCAAAACTAACATGGAAATGATATTCAAATAAACTTTAATTTACCCGAAACACTGAAAAATACAAGGAGGAGGTCGGTGAGGAGACGCTAAACGAGTCAATATCCCTGGAGTCCCATGCACATGCTACAGTTCACCGTGTGTTGAGGGCATCACGAAAACCTCGTCCTCTGTAATGCCTTTGCAGTGCCATGATGCCCCCTAACGCAATCTACCCAAAGTTACAGTAAACACTACACGAGATCAGAGTTCATCAGCTTCATCGTCTGAGTCAGTGATGTTGTCCAGAGAATCTTCCTCCTCCTCCCCCTCCTCCTCTCCGTACTCGGCCTCATACTCCTGCTGCCTGCGTTGCTTCAGCTCCTCCAGCCCCAGGAAGCGTTTCAGCAGTGTGGAGAGAGCCTCCACGTCACTGACGGGTGGACAGAAGGAGAACAGGGATATGCTGTGTTATCTTATGTCAGTTTTATAGATAGACTTTGTCTCACTTGTTTTTTGAACTAACTGTTTGGTATTATTAGTCACATTAGTAGATCATGAATCCAAATAAAGACTATAGGAGGTTAATGAGTTCTACTGTGTGATAGGCTATGATGGCCCACAGTAGTAACAGCTGAGACAGCATTCTTTTGCAGTAGTAGTAGCTTAAAAGATCAATAAATTATCTAGAGAAGTTGTTGTGCAAGACTGGCACAAAGTCGATATTAGGAATAGAGATTTTAAATAATCCCTACATTGAACTATGTGTCAAATACACACTTTGTACCAGTGCTTTGTAAAAATGTGTGCATCAGTTTAGACGTACCGTATATTGTGTAGTACATAGTATGCATGTGAAATGTGCATATGCTGTATCATTAGAACACACATTTACTGTCTATCAGTGTGGAAATTTGTCTTTGGTAACGTTTTTTTTTTTTTTTTTTTTAATAGTTGTTTTCAAATGTTTTGATTGTGATTTTAATATGACTTTTGAGGAGACAAACACGTTTAGAGATACAATGAAGGGTCATAATTACAAAATTTGTGTCCATAAAGTATTCATGAATGTTCATTATCCTGGGAAATTGGTATACTCTTGTCGATCCTTTTTTTTTTTTTGTGGATCTCAGGAACAGTAGCTGTTGTGCTGTGACAGCTAATGGGGATAAAGGAAAAAATCCTGTTAAAAGGTTGAGCAAACAACAGCAAAGATAAGAAGCAGCATCAGCATTAGAACTGTTGTTTTAGGCCTCGCAATGAATTTAGGATCAAGGTTCGTTCCTTTTAGCTCCATATTTGGTCTCCACCTCGACCAACTGCTGAGAAAAATATCACACTTTTTAGCTGTTAAATACTCCTCTATGTTCATCAGCTACTCACTAGCTTTATCTGCTGTTTACTGTTGGACAGGTAGTCTGAGGTGAGTTGTTGCTGGAAATGAACCTAATTAGAGGCCTGAGAGGTAACCAGGACAGTAAGCCAAAACACTGAGCTCAAAAAGACTTAAAGGCTTCATAGAGACAAGAAGTAGTTTGATGGTAATTATCTTTCAGTTCATTACTTATTACCTGTACTAAGTAATAATATTCATATTAGCACTTTAAAAATAATAATCTTTCGACTTTCAGACCTTTAGTGGCTAACTAACCGTGGTCTGAGGGTGTAGGTTTTGTTTGCACAATTGTGTATGTGCTCTTTACCTCTTTTTGCCTTCCATATGAGCACATGTGTATACAAATATGCTTAGTTAGCAGTTTAATCAGTACACAAGGCAAATCCAGTGTGTTATATACAAGAGTCCTGCAATAAATCCTACATTTATGAAAGTTGCAATGTTACATTTTTTCTGTACTTTCATAAAGATACTTCATGAAGGTACAGTCGTCCTCAGATGTATTCATACCCTACCATTAATGAAGGGGAAAAAAACAGCTGTCACTGAAAAAAATTGAAATTGACAAATAGTAATAAATAAAAATGTAATGAAAATCATGATATTGCTTTTGAATTGTGGTTCAACAGAAATATTTTTTTTTTAAAAAAGCAAACAAGCATGATGGGACCCGCAAACTGATATTTAATTGAACAACTCTTTGAGCCAATCACTGCAATCAAGTGTTTTCTGTAACTCTCAGTCAGACTACTGCATCTGTTGACAGGTATTTGGATTTTGGCCCACTGCTCATCAGCAAAGTGCTCTCATTTGTCCGGGATAGTTTTGTTTCTTGTTTTTAAATTATTCTTTTCAACCACAATTCAAAAGCTATGTCTTATTTCAGCAAATTATAATTTAGCAAATTTTTATTTATCATTACTTTTTTCAGTTTCTAGTTATTTGAGTGACTCTTGTGAATTTTGCCTTTTCTTTAATGGAAGGATATGAATACATCTGAGGACGACTGTACAACGAAAACTTACAAAATGCAAATACACTGAATGGTCAGATGCTGCAGAATGACCCATGAATTAACATGTAGGAACTGCCAGCTGCAGGTAACCTACCTGCGTCCCCCCAGTGTGGCGCTCTGAGTGAGCGGGTAGGAGAAGCCTGCAGCCATCCGCAGCATCAGCAGATAACCCCTCCCCAAATACCGAACCCTCTCTTCCTGGACACACACGTCACACAGCTGGGTGAGATCCAACACAACTGAGAGAGGGAAAGAAAAAGCATTAAGATCCAACACGTTGCCCTCTCACCTCAATAATGGAGACTGCTGCATTGACTCACCTACTCGGTGGTTTTTACTGACCTTTCTCTTGCCCCTTCCTCCATAAGGTCAGGACTAAAGTATACAAGCTAAACGTCTTGAGCTCGATCAGGTTCTTGGTTTTGTCAAACACGGCCTCCTCCCACTCCTCCATGTTCTGCATGGCCACAAACAGGCAGCCGGCCACATAGAAAAGTTTCCACAGGACGCTGTCTGTGGGATTCACACAACACAAGAAGAACACATGAAGCAGATGGAGCTGCTGTAAGAACATGTAGGAAGTAACTAGGAAGAGAGATTGTGTAAATTCAGTTTGTGTACCTGAGCTGTAGTATGCCGCGGCCAAACCAACAGATGCTATACCTGCAATCAAAATGAAAGGCTTTTCATTTTGGAGACAATTCAGGCAACGGGGTGTTGAAACAAGTGTTTTAACTAAAGAGGTTGTAGGTGTATGGCTTATGTTGTGATGCTCATTTCCTGTTTGAGTGTTTCAGTAACAAACCTACCAACAAGAAGAGACCATGAGCGGATCCCCGGGGATCTCTTGAGGTGGAGAAGGGTGGAGCTGTGCTCTTCTACGATCATGTAGCCCATCTGAACAAAGGCAAGAACCTTATTTCAGTCCTTTATATATAAAAAGATCTATTTTACATTAATATAATACCAATACAATAAAAGCCTAGTTCACCCAAATCACAAAAATATGTTCTTAGTTTCCAGTAATATCTGCCTCAAAGATTTCAGCTGCCAGCTCTAACAACAACCAAGTGACATTCTCCAAAATTTATTTTATTTCTTCCTATATTGATAGGAAAAAAAATATTTATTTCTAATAACAGTAAGCTAACATTTACCTATCATTTATTTTCTTACACACGTTTCGTATTTTTGACATGTCAGACTGTTGTTGAAGCTTGTTGAATTTTAGAATTATGAGCCACTAAACAGAAGCCTTAATGTTGGTCATACTTTATTGCCATTGGGCTCTGTCCTTAAAGGAAGTTTCAAGACAGCTTCAGTGTGACTACATCAAATTTTACAATCTTAATTTATTCAGTTTTCAGCTTTTCTGCTGAAAATGTATAATTTAGTGGACTTAATTGCATTGCCACATTATCATATCTGTGCTAAGGTGGTGATCCACCTCTATACAAGTGTGAGTAAGGAGAGTTCAATAGGCGCCATCGTCCCTGGGATGTTAATCCAGCCATATCCAGAAACAATATTCTAGTTACTCCAGGTAATCCAGATATGTTGCTGGTAAGCATTGGAGCCATTTTCTGCCTTAAGAAATAATCCTAAAACTGAGATCTGTTTATGTGAGAAACTTGATATCACTACAAGTAGGAGGGGAACATATATTCATTTCTGCCTTTAGAGCCACGTTTTACGTTTGGGTGAACTGATCCTTTAATTAGATCTGTAAACCCTACAAGACCAGACTGATGTTGCTGCTGGTGATGGTAGGATGGGGTGTCCACACAACACTGTCTCACCAGAACAAAATAAAACACCAATATTGTGAGATTTTGTATCGCTTACCTTAAAATCTTCTTTTTTTCAGTAAATTAGGGTCGCTCGGCGTTAGGAAAAGAGCATTAGCAGGAGGAAACACATGCAGTGAATTATGAGGAAGTTGTGTTCATATTGTTGCAACAACAGCAGCAACTGTCCTGAATGGGTGATTCTTCCTTCCTGGAACCGTCGGCGCTGATTGGTCATTTTCACGCTACCTTCAAAATAAAAGCTTAGAAGGCATTATTTATTTAAATTATATTTTATTATATTTAAATTATAATACAAATATTTAATTTAATTATATTTAAATATTTAGCATTTAAAAACATATATATGTGTGTGATTGTGTTCGCTGTTCCCTGCGCACACTTTTTGGATTTTCTACAACTGAGTAGCGATTTCAAAAGATTTTTTTTAATCTCTTATAAAAATATGCTTTCGTTTATTTAACAATTATCACATTTTGTCTTCTTTTTCACACTTACTTAAAATAAATACATGTAGATAGATTAGGAGTATTAAATTCCTGGCAGTGTAGTTTCGTAGTTATTTTTCCGCAGCGTTTTCTTTTGACATTGTAGAAAAAGCCACATTCCGGAGCAGGCTAACAGCCCTTCTGCGCATGCGCCCTGGACCTGCCGGGGCACACAATGGAGTCGGACGTACACAGGGACGACCGGTTGGGAAACTAGAAACCCTGTCGCTTATGAAAGCAGCAGTTAGCGTATTATGAAATAACCGCTGGGCTCGGAGCCAGCGGTGGCGGTGTCTCCGACCATAGACAAGTTGACCTGAGGGCGAAAGAGAGCGCTGAGTAACCGCCGGGTTCACCTGCTGTGTGGTGCTGCAGTCCTCCGTTGGCGGTAGTTGCTCTCCTGGCTGCCCTCTTGCATTTTCCCCATCCCTTTGTCCCGAAAGAGCAGTAACCGTCCGGTGAGTCACCTGAAAGTTCGTCCTTGTGATTTTTAACACTGGGCCTGCTGCACTATTTACTCATTTTCACAATTAAGGCCTGACTTTCGTGTCTTACATATTTTTATAAAATAAAGGCCTGTAATATATTGGCATGTATTAGGTCGTAAAGTGAAAGCTAGCTAAAATATAAGCTAATTAACGTTCTGTCATTAATGTTGTAGAAAGGGCTATATAACGAAATATTCACCAAACAGTTGAATATGTTGTCCTTTAAATCACGACAGAGTAACATATTATATACCTACAATAGGCCAAACTGTATGGGATTTTGCAGTATGACAGCTTTCTGCCCAAACTTGTCGTTTATCACCTCATATGCACGTAATGGGACGTAATGGGGCTCTATGGATGTTTTTGTTGGCACTGCGTATATAATTAACGAGAGCAATTTAAATTTAATGACAGGATACTAGTTTGTGTTCATCATCACTTTCCCACCATCGTAAAGCTGCTGTGTTTGTGATAAGCGGGTTCATGTAATAGGCCGAGGGGCCGGTCAGAGGAGGGTGGAGCAGACTAATACAACACACAGCAGCGATCCGCAGCCGCAGTCACCATGTTGCTGCTGCTGCTGCTGCTGCTGCTTCACAGGCTATGAGGAAATGATCCAACACAGGGAAGCCAGTGGGGCTGTTTTCCATTTACTGTGTACCTCTCGATTTAAAGGTAGCCAACAAGAAAGATGTCAGAGGTCAACATAGCAAAGCGCAAGGACAAGTGTGAGAACTGCACCAAACAGGTATGTATCACTGTGAATCAATTGATTCACTTACAAGTGCTGCATTTGAAATGTTTTTTTCCTGCTGTCAGTCCTCAATTGAATCATTATTTCTCTTTCAATGCAGTGCAACAAGAAGCAGAGTGATGATGGTGCTAACTCAAAACAGACGACGGAAGACGTCAACGGACAGGTAAAGTCTGATTACTAAGAAGTTCTATTATGGATTGATTTAACCACATCCAGTCCACCAATTTTATACAACAGAATTAGTAAACTGACCACCAGGAGTACTGTTCAGATTGGGAAAAAAAGTAGAGGTTTCTACAGTCTAAAAAGAATCCCTGGATTATCTCAGTTTGCATGTAGAGACTGCACATTTACTACAAAAATGTAAGATTAATTTGTAAAGTGGAGATATGGAAGGTTTGTGAAAAGATGCTATCAAGTCACGACATAGTCCCGAATTTCCACTTTGGGGATCAATAAAGAGTTATCTTATCATATAGGTTCCAATGATTTTCAATCATTTTAAACATCTGTTCCATGTCAGTCCCCCAACCATATGAGAGTCCACTACAAAAGTTTTTTCATAGCTATAATTTGTGTCTTAAAATCACTTTACTTGCCATGACTTAAGACAGATTAACTTTATTATCTGATTTATGAGACAGGCATGCAGGTAGAAGAACAAGCATTTCCAAAAGTTTCTAAAAATTGCAAAAATACATTTATCAGCAGCTTTTCTGTGTTAGATTTTTGTCAGGGAGTGCGTGGAAGTCTCTTTGAAAGTTTCAAACAACCCTTCTCCTGTGACACTCTCTACTGTTCTTTAGGTGAATGAGGGATCCCAGTTGTTGTTGAGTGCTTGTCTGTCCTGTGATGGCTGTCTGTCAGAGGAGGACAGCCTGAAGATCTCTCAGCAGAGCCTGGAGGAAGTGGAGCGAGTTCTAGCGCTCAATAAGGTACACTGCGCCCGAAGCTTGCCTCAGAAACCTGAGCAAGCCAGAGTGTTGTCTTGTTGCACTTTGAACAATAATTTTAACAATAACGCTGTCCCCATTGTTTCTCTGACCCTGTTAGAGGTGTGACGTGTCGAAGCACAAGGTGCTGGTGGCGTCGGTGTGTCCACAGTCCCTGCCTTTCTTTGCTGTCAAGTTCGGTCTGGACATCACTGAAGCTGCCCACAAACTCTGCAGCTTTCTTAAGAGCCTGGGTGAGCATGTGGAAATGTTCTGGGGTTTTTGTGTGATCTGGGGTGACTCTTGACAATCTTTTTCTTACTATCTTCTGTCCCATTTTGTATCTAAAAGCAGATTTAGCTCTGTTAAATGAAAGGACTTCATTCTCAACTTGCTACTAAAGAAAGTCTTTAATTTATCGTCTGCAACTGTTAACAAATCTGTCATTGGTGTTTAGAGACTGCCACATATCTGTTGATCTCAGTAATAGATTTTCAACATCTTCCTTTTACTCACTGTCTGTCTCTACTCTCTGCAGGAGTGCAATATGTGTTCGACACCACTCTGGCAGCAGGTTTTAGCATCTTAGAGTCTCAGAAAGAGTTTATTCAGAGGTATCGCAGGAGGAACCATGATTCCCACGCCTTGCCCATGTTCACCTCATCCTGCCCAGGTAAACTGTCCTCATCCTCACTTCTTTTGCCTCCTCTGCTTTTTGTTTTTTCTGTTTTCCCTACTTGTAGACGGATTCTCTGTCCAACTGAATTATCTTCTGCCCTAATGTTTGGTTCTATTTTTCATATTCTTTTTTTAAATGTATCTTCTTTGCAACTTTCTCCTGCTGCTCTATATGTTTTATACTGTACACTAAGCTCCTTATCGTGCCATGTGTTGAATACATGGAATATCAATAGGGCTTATTTTAGAAGCACAGATAGCAGTAAAGAGCTGGTGGGGAAAGATAGAAAGCTCTTCTTTCACCACTCCCTTCATCAGAGCTACAGATAGGACCCAAGAACTTCAGTGCCCTTTAATTCGGTTTAACCACAGAATGCATAGACATCTAGACTTTAAGATTCCAGGGTTGCCATTGGTCGTGGAGGCTGGCATCACTCAAATTCAGCCATGGAAAGTCTGGAAAATTCCTACGTCAAGGGGAAGTGGGATTGTCAGCAATGTTTAGAAATGGGCAAATTTACAGGAATCTGCCAGAATGTTTTTAGAAATTGAATATTTATACCTTGGTGATGATTATTTAATAGCAGAAACCAGACTGTTCCCTGTTTAATACCATTCATAACTGATTGCGAAGAAATGAAACATTTGTCAAATGTGGATTGTTGTGGAATGATTTTGAATTTTACATCTGAAATAGGTGACTTTATTTCCCATTAAGAAATGTACTGTTTGCATGTTTGTGCCTGTTATTATCCTACAATAAATTACAACATGGACTACTGATTAATAAACAATTTGTGTGTGTGTGTGTGCACAGGGTGGATTCGGTATTCAGAGCGTGTCCTAGGCAGTCTCGTCACTCCTCATATCTGCACAGCCAGGTCTCCTCAGCAGATCATGGGCTGTCTGGTCAAAGATTACTTCTCCAAACAGCAGGTGAGGGATCCTTCTCTGTCACAACTTACAGTCAAAGGAGCATGGGTGGATGGTAGTGCCTTTAAACAGTTGTTTAAGCAACAAGTTAAAAGGTGGACCAAATTAATATGTGATACATTTACTTAGAACTTTCAAATATTAATCCCACAGAAAGCAAAAACAAAAATCACACACTGTGATCGAAATACCTGCATGTACAGTCAGCACCATTTGTGGCTACTACTGAACTCTTGAAATTGTGCTGCTCTTTGAGGGAGACATCAGTCAATCATAAGACAAATGCAAACAAAAATGCAACTCATAATAAATGCTGCAACAGATAACAATTTTAGAAATAACCTCAAATATAGAAATGGTTGGAGGTGAAACTTTGCAGATTTTGACATGTCTCAGGGGGCTTCAAGAAAGAAAAAGTGGTTTTAAAGATCCCACATTCAAACAGAGTCAAACAATGGTGGACTATAAAGTGAGAATCTTGAAGTCAAGTCTATAGGGAGTGGAGCGATCTGGTGTCTCTGTTTAGGAGCAAGACCATTATGATGTGTTGGGCAGATTTTAACCTCATCATACATCTGGTTTAGCTGCAGCTTAGCTAGTCAAATGCTAAGTAACAGAGCAGCAACTCCACATCATTTCAGATAAAACTTTAGTTTCTAACTGACATAAGTATGCAGCTGCTTGACAGAAATCAGAGGGAAAGCCCTGAGTCCAATGAAAAAAATGTAACTAAATGAGGAACTATTAGTTTCGGTCATTTACAGTACTGTAAGTTGTTCAGTAGAGTGAGTCTGCCCTGTCTAAATGTTGACTAAATAATGGAGAAGACATTTATTGATAGCTGGCTGTGACAGGTGGTGTGTTCAAGATAAAGCTGAACAGTCTCAACACAGCCAACACAGCACTATGACTATAGGCTAAAGTCACATTCAGTTCTGCTCTGCTTCTATTCCCGACCCAGAAAAGAATCAGTCTTGTTATGTTTTCTCTCCCTCTCTCCTAGCAGAAGCTGAGTCCAGAGAAAGTCTACCATGTGGTGGTGGCTCCCTGCTTTGATAAGAAGCTCGAGGCTGTCAGAGAGGAGTTCTACAACAGTCTGCTGGAGACCAGGGACGTGGACTGTGTCCTCACCTCAGGTAAGATAAAGAGGGCTGTCTTACTCACTACCGCTCTGGACCACAACTCTGGACCAGATAGTTTTTGAGAATGCTTAGTAGAGCTTGTTGGGCATATAAAGTGCAACTTTTCTGTCCTGGAGATTTTATCTGACAGCCAAGTCATGTCTGTACAGTGGAAAAATTCCGAGTAACATTTTCAACAAGTCAAGAATTCAAGTGATAGCTTCCTCCCAGGGCCTCTACAATTCTCTTTCTGCACCTCGTCGTGACTCTCGGCTATTTAAAAGTCATACAGGAGAACTAAACCTGCACTATAAGGGCAAAATCGTGATTATTTTGATCAATATTTAGATTAAAATGATGTATCATATTACTCATTGATTTTAGGGACAAGATATTTTATTGCACTTTCATATATAAATAAGCCAAAGTCTTTTTTTGCTTCCACATTCTCCAACATTCCTGCTAATGTACAAATCTTTGCAGACTTGTCCTTATTTATAATGCATCAAATAGGATTTGGATATAACTAAAATTGTACTTTGCACTTTTTCCCCAAAATTAAATCAAATCAGGTGCTTTCACTTATTCTTTGTACGATGTGGTGATGTGTTATACAAGACACTGGCCAAGTCAGAGAATTAGCGACGTAACGTTATCAACCTTTAGCCATGAAAAGGCACCCCTGGAGCAGATAGAATTAAGGATCAAGGGTCTTACAGTGGCAGCTCTGGGGCTTTAACTTCCAACTAATCAATCAGTAACCCAGAGCCTCAATCTCCCGCTCATGATGATCATCTGTTTCAAGGGACCAACTCTTCACTTTTTGCTCCAGACGTTTGATTTTGTCAGTCGGCTGACTCCTTGTTGTCTGTCATTTTTGTACTCTGGACTGCAGCCATAACATCCATTTGCACAGGCTGCTGCTGCAGGGATGCATGCACAGTGGCATGACGGCTCTCAAAATCGAAGCCAAGATATCTTGATTGTTTGCTGGTTGGCTGTCAGTTTAGAGAGCACTTGACTTGATGTGCAGAGGAGTTTTTTGTAAGCAAAGGATACATTTTGAATATCAATATCATAGTCAGTTGTGTTTATTTAATTGCAGGAAGCCAAAAATACAATGGTAATTATGCTTTAATTATTGTCCTAAGCCCTAATTACATGTACACAAGTGGACAAAATTGTTGGAACCCCTCAGTTAATGAAAGAAAAACCCACAACGGTCACAGAAATAACTTGACTCTGACAAAAGTAATAATAAATAAAAATTTCTATGAAAATTAACCAATGAAAATCAGACATTGCTTTTGAACTGTGGTTTAACAGAATTGTTTTAAAAAATAAACTCATGAAACAGGCCTGGACAAAAATGATGGTACCCCTAGAAAAGAGTGAAAACAATAATAATGATAATAAAATAAAAAATAATAATGATGTGACCATAGGGACATGATCAATCAAGGTGTGTCCTCTAATTAGCATCACAGGTGTCGACAAACTTGTAAGCAGTCAGTCGGCCTATTTATAGGGTTACAAGTAGTCGCTGTGCTGTTTGGTGACATGGTGTGTACCGCACTAAACATGGACCAGAGGAAGCCAAGGAGAGAGTTGTCTCAGGAGATGAGAAAGAAAATGATAGACAAGCATGTTAAAGGTAAAGGCTATACGACCATCTCCGAGCAGCTTGATGTTCCTGTGACTACAGATGCACATATTATTCAGAAATTTAAGATCCATGGGACTGTAGCCAACCTGTCTTGCAACAGGATAATGACCCAAAACACACAGCTAAAAACACCCAAGAATGGCTAAGAGGAAAACATGACTGTTCTGAAGTGGCCTTCTATGAGCCCTGATCTAAATCCTATTGAACATCTGTGGAAGGAGCTGAAACATGGCGTCTGGAGAAGGAACCCTTCAAACCTGAGACAACTGGAGCAGTGTGCTCATGAGGAGTGGGCCAAAATACCTGCCGAGAGGTGCACAAGTCCCATGACAGTTACAGAAATCATTTGATTACAGTGATTGCCTCAAAAGGTTGTGCAACAAAATATTAAGTTAAGGGTAATATCATTTTTGTCCAGGCCTGTTTCATGAGTTTATTTATTGATTTTTTTAAATCTGTTAAACTACGGTTCAAAAGCAATGTCTGATTTTCATTGGTTAATTTTCATAGAATTTTTATTTATTATTACTTTTGTCAGATTCAAATTGTTTCTATGACCATTGTGGGTTTTTCTGACATTAACCGAGGGGTACCAACACTGTTGTCCACGTGTGTATACACACAACTATCCCAGTGCAAAGGTACACAGTCTAATTATCACGACAGGATGCATATCTTTTTTTCCTCTCTCCTGTTGAGATCCAGTCGTTTGTGCCGAGATGCGGTTTGAGACAGGTGATACCTGACAGCATAGAGCATCTCAGAGCAGACATTTGTGAAGAGGTTTTGCTTCCTCTGTCATTCTATTTTTATCTGTGGGGAAAGCCACAACTGCTGCTAAATTAAGAAATCTGCGCACCTGCTCAGCTGTAGAGATTCAGCTCAACAAGCACCGAGATGAACATGTAGTAAAACTACTTAAGCTGAAACCTCATCTCTGCTTGTTTCCTCTTTTTTTTCGTTCTTTGTTTTACTACCTCACTCAGAGTATCAAAACATGCAAGGCGTTGATAATCATAGAGATGTTTCAGTAACAGTAATGTTTCATGTTTCAGGGG
Organism: Stegastes partitus; assembly: GCF_000690725.1. NCBI lineage: Eukaryota > Metazoa > Chordata > Actinopteri > Pomacentridae > Stegastes > Stegastes partitus. The sequence continues at coordinate 16,085 of NW_007579484.1, read as the reverse complement.
AGATCTATTACCTGATGGAGAAGAGGAAAGTGTCAGTGGAGGAGCTGGACTCACTTCCACTGGACCAAGTGTGAGTTTTTAAGTTACTGAAATAAGAAAAAATAAATAAATTTATGAACATACCAGATGTTCTATCAACATAAGTAATTCAAGTGGACATCAATGCTATCAGGCTTGTGTGATAATAAGATAAAACACACTATTGTCACAGAGTCCGTATCATAGTAGCTTCATTGTGACTGCAGGTTGGGAGAGGCTGGAGACGTAGCACTGGTGAGGCACGATGGCAAAGGTTCTGAAGGCTTCCTGGAACACGTGTTCAAACACGCTGCTAAAGAGCTTTTTGGTCTGGACGTCCAAGAGATCACATACAAGACCCTCAGGTAGGAGACACTGAGACTATAATAGACTGAAATATGACCCAACCAGCCTTTTTTATTAGTCCCTATCACTTTATGTGAATTCTTTACAATGCCAATAGTATCTTGTCCTCTTATCTTGTAATTCGGACATCAAATACGATCCCTTTGTCTGAGAACTGTTTTCCGATGTACCATGTTGGTGGTTTTACAGGAATCGGGACTTCCAGGAAGTGACACTGGAGCGGGATGGGGAAACACTGCTGCAGTTCGCTGCCGTCTATGGTTTCAGGAACATCCAGACTCTAGTTCATCGTATAAGAAAGGGACGTGTCCCTTACCAGCTAGTGGAGGTGCTGTCCTGCCCTGGAGGTAACATCCAGCGCCACCCCACAGCTCTCACCAGCTCTTTTAACTGATGAGTGGTTGCAATTTTGAGTCCTCTCATTTTTCTCCTCAGGGTGCTTGAGCGGCCGCGGTCAGGCGGAGAGCGAGGCGGGAGGTCGAGTGGATAAAGCTCTGGTCCAGCAGATGGAGGAGGCCTACAGCAGCCTGCCAGTCAGACTCCCGGAGGTCAACCCCACCCTGCACACCCTTTATCAAGACTGGCTGCAGGGCCAGGACTCATTACAGGCCAACAAGCAGCTACACACCGAGTACAGAAATCAGAGTCAGATCCACGCGCAGCCCCCACACATGCAGTGGTGAGAAGAAAGGGGCTGTTTAAAGACATGAATCAACAGCTGCTTGGTTGTGATTCTACGTGGACCATCTCATCTTTAGTGCTGGTTCAAGGAAGGACAAGCTGTGGGCCGTGCAGCAAAATGGGCCAGTCTCAACAGGTCATTTTTCCATTTGGCCACAGGGGGGAGCAGTCTGTATTTTAATGAATGGGGCCTCTTCTGTGCCAAACCTGAGCCTGAGGAAACAGAAGTCCAGAAACACACATACAACACTTCTGCTCACAGAAGTAGTAATGTCAATAGGTTGTTGTGATAATGGCTACCAATAAAAGAGGTACAGAGTTCTGAGGATTGACGACATCAAGTGTTAACTATTTACCAGTACGTGAATTCACAGAGCAATAAGCCGCTGAGATAAGGAATGTCACACCTGGAACTCATAAAGTGAACTTGAATGTTTATTTGAGGAGCTTATTGTATGCCACATCTTAACTGTTGAAGATGAAACACGCTGTTTTACTTTGCGTTTAAGTTCTCCCCACTCACTCTTTGTTGCTGAAAGACCAGAAAATGTGTTTTCAAACCCAGTGATAACTATGCAACAGTGTCTTATTAACAGTCACAGTGAATGGACAGTTGAGAATGTTAGATTATCCGTCCCAGTGGAGGGTGACTACCGTCGTTATTTTTAATGGACCCATGAGGATTTTATTTGTGTTATCATTTTTATCCAGGTCCACAATCCAGTATTTTTGTTAAGTTATACATTTTTATGTGTTGTTTTACGAAATCAAACATCCATGTCGTATATGTAAACCACTAAAATATTCTGACAAACCAACGAAGTGGCGTCTCATTTCAGTGTAGTGCTTCCTGCACAGGTAATGTTTCATGTGTGAGGCAAAAAATAGCAAAAGTTTGGAGAGGTCTATGATCAGTGTGTGTGTGTGTTTTTTTTTTTCTTTCTTTAACTATGTGAAATCCATCCACAAAATACTTTGTCTTCTCATGAAGGTTTCTCAACTTGAAACCTTTGGATTATCCAGAACTTTATTCCATTTCTGCTGTGAGTTCTACTAATAAAACTTCACGTGACTTCTTGTATGTAGAAGTCTAAACAGCTTTACCAGAGCTACCTAGATGACTGGTTACAACTACAAGTCAGTGAGAAAATGGGCTTTTGAATTGGCTTTTAATCAATAATGCTGAAGACGAAAGACATGGATGTCAGAAAATATTATTTAAATGAACTATAGTACCTGAACACCTCTTACGAAAGAGATGGAAGACCGCAGCTTGTTTTTGGTTGGAGCAACTCCAGGAGGTGTTCGACAAGACGACAGCAGTTATCTGTTGGCAGGCATTGTAAGACTGTCATTGTTCAAATGCAGATTGTTAAATGAGTAGTTTTGTGATTGATGTTGTGTTGTCAATGTTGATACGTGAGTTGGTTGGCATTGTGTGGGGTTTAGCTAGTAATAAGCCACCATGACAGAGACTTCCTTAACCTGAGCAGCACACACACAGCTGTATTACACAATATGTGTAGGAAACGCTTGACAAACGGATATTTTTCTCGGGCAAAGTTGAATACTTGTTCAGATGAAGAAATTCTTTATTGTTGTAGAATATAAAGCTCAAAATATCTGATATCCATTCCTGATATTTCTGAAGTTTACAAATGGCAAATGCCCGTGGTTAGACATGTAATGTAGCTGTATTTAATTCATTTTAACAGTCAGTTATTAATTGCTAACATGAATGTCAGTGAGGGGACTTGTTCGCTAATGCAAACTATAGTTTTAAAACATGTTGGTTGAATTTGAAATTAAATAGCAAAAATGAGAGTAGATTTGTTGGTTGAAAGAGGACTCCCTGTCCTAAAGTACACCAGATTTTTAGCTGCTGGATAGAGATTTGCAGAGCAGGAGACAAGACTGAAGGAGGATAAGAGATGCCCTGCACTTTGTTTCTGAAAAACAAGACATTAACTGGTGTAGGTTTCCTTTTTCACATTTTTTTTCATTCATCATCTAGTAATTCTAGTTGTTCACATAAAAATGATCATGAATATTGCATTCGCAGGGATGTTCGAGTGAAACGTAAAAAAGAGAACAAGAGGGCCAAGCTTGGATCCCTGAGGAACTCCACAGGTCAAAGGAAACAGTGATTACTGAATATTGAATATATTTTATTTAACAAATGTGGTCTAAACCGATCTAAGGCAGTATCACTGAAGCCAAAACCATGCATCATGCAGAACTGGGGAGCGTACCGATACCGATTTGGACTGATAAGCTAAAGATGCCCCCATGGGATGTGTTTGATTGGGCTATTCTTTTATGCTATGACTGATGTATCTCAGAGTGATTGCTTATGTAACCAAAGTCTGCAAAAATCGACACCAAATATTAAATAATGGCAATTTAAAGGAATGGTTTCATATTTTTCTACACCTATTTGCTTACTTTGGGAGAAATCCTCTACTTTCAAGATCAGGCTCCAGCTGATCTTTTTGATAAAGCTCAGAGTTCGGACCGGCTCAGGTGATCCTGAAGCATCCCTTATTTATGCTGCTATAGGCCAAGTATGTACGTCAATGTGTTTGTGTCTTCTGCCTCCCATCGTTTGTTTTGTTCTCTTTGTCAGTCATTCTGATGATTGTTTCTCATCACTCTATTTTTGTCTTTCTGTTCTCTACAGTATTGTCTATAAACTCATGGATTGTATAACCACTGGAAGGTTATTGCTGACAAACAGCAGCAGGGTTCACTGATTTCCAGGAATCAATCATTAGCTTTAGGCTGCCAACTGAGACTTGGAAATAGTTTCACCCATTAGGTGCAGCCAGTGAAAAGATATTTGTGATCAGCTTTTGTCTGACTGAAAGTATGCTCACATGTATGTACAAAAGTTGACTGACACATCAATGACAAAAGGTCTTTGAGCATCATTCTCTTCCAGCCGTTTAGGCTGTTTATTTAAGAGTCAGTTTCACTTTGCCAACAGGAAACTCCCCCAAGTGAGTGTGGGTTATAAGGAACCTCTCTGGATTCTTTTCAGTCATTCATCGATGCTCACTTGACTTGACAGAGAGGATCTCCAGGAAGTAAGTGTTGCTCCTTGTGTGTGGTTATTCATAGAATGTTGTGGTGTTGATTAACTTGAACTTTGAATTTAATGTATGGTTGAACAGCTGGCCTGTTGGTCCGAACACATTTTTATGACATGCAGTTTGCTTCAATCGGTTTTAACCAGCAGTGGAAGAAGAATCTTTCACATAAGTAAACATGTATTTGAGTAAATTCATATAAACAAATTGTAAAATATCAGAAGTAAAGGTACTCATCATGCAAAATGGCAAGCTTTATTAAGTTTATCAAATGAATCATTTATTGGTATTGATGTGTCCAGTAAGTAAACGTTGTTGCCGCTGGTTGAACTGGAGTCGAGTAATTCAGTGCTTCCAGACATGATGTCAAATGTTAAATAACATGACAAAAAAGTGGAAGTTGCTAAAATACTTTTAATACAACCACATTGTCACTATTTAGGTCTGGTTTGGTCTTCTTTGCATTAGTTGAAGTGCCAGAAACCCAACCATCAACCATCTTCTCTGTCTGTCTAATGGCTTTTCTTGCAGCTTCAAATTTGCTAAACTTTAAATACTTTAAATTAACTGTTGGTTGGAGATGTGTGCACTTTGGTAGCTCTCAGTTATTTTGACAATAACTAAGCTTCAGATTAGAGTCACTTCTACATGCAAATATATTGATTTTGTCTGATCAGAATTTGATCACCATTTCTTTATCTTTCTACACACTGTATTCCTTTCAACTGCAGAAAACCCTACTGGAATATAAGCACCACTGGTAGCGAAACTCCTGTGAGAATTGTAACAGTGTTTTGTATGTAAAATAAGTTATAAGTAAAAGTAAGTAAAAAGTACAAGTAAAAAAAAAAGTATTACCCCTGACATGAAAGTCCACTTCTCAAGGTAATAAAAAACACAAAGTTGCTTCAAAGGTACTTTCCACCATGATCGTATCAGAGACAGTGACTTGTAGTTAGATATTAATTAGTTAACCATTCATTCTTGAGCAGAGCAGCAGAGAAGACTAAACAAGCTGTAATGGTTTTCTCTGTAAATACATGTGACCGTGAATGGCTTTTGATATATACAAAGCAAAAATGTATAAAAATGCATTAGTTTGCCTCAAGAATATCAATAATACAGTAAAATATACAGCTGTGAACAAAAGTTTATATACACTGGTTGATCAGCACCGACAGCTCGTCCGTCTTTTTCTGCAAGGCGTTAACTATTTCCCATAATTACAGTCGTGATTGATGGTTTGAAATGCCTCCGGTCTGTTAGCCTAGCCTGTAGCCTAGTGCCAGCCTTGCTGTCCCGGTAACGCCTTCTCAGCTCAGCCGGGATGTGATGTCGTATTCCAGCCTGTGCCATCGGCTTTAGAGCCAGTAGCTCCTCTCGAGAAAAAGTGAGAATCCTGGCTCCTGCGGGTTCTTTAAAGTTACAAGTATCCATAGATGATATGAGGCAGAACAATACAGGGGCAATCAGTTCTTAATATCGTTTCTTTTTCCTTCCAGTTTCTAAAGCCCCTGGATCCTCCAAGATGTCCAGCCTGTGGATAAGTCTGAGTCTGCTCTATGTTCTACAAAGCTGTGTCTCATCAGACCAAGGTATTTCTGTACTGCTTGTGCCAGAAACAGATACACTGAATGCATTAAGAGTAGCATCATAAACATCATATCAATTGTTACTGTTTTTCTGATTCAGGAGTGTCACTGAATTGCAACAACACAGTGAAAGTTAGCGCTGGAAGTGAAGTGACACTGAATTGCACCATTGAGTGGAAACTGAAAAACGGGAACTGTAAAGGCGAAATGTATGAATGGAAGAACACAAATGGCACCAGCATATGTAGCAGTTTGACTGACAACTTGACTGAGTACAGCTGTTCTTGGGATGAAGTGACTTACGTGTCGCTGACCATCTCACAAGCCAAGAAAGAGGAAAATGTGACAGTTGAAATAAATTCAAACTGTGGTATGGATTGGTCAACTATCGAAGTTAAGATCTTTGGTGAGTAGCTTCTTAAAGTCTGTGTATGTGAATGAATGTGCTTCTGATTCATTTACAGAGCAAGTTGCTTTTAATGCAGATGTTGAAATAAATCTGTTTTACCTTGCCAGGGGAAATCCATCAAAATTCATCGACGTTTGAGGACCTGAAGTTACCTTTGTCTATCACATTTGGTGTTGTTGCTGCTGTTGTTGTTGTTGTTGTTGTAGTCACGTCGTATTTATTATGTAGAACTTACAGTGACAGAAGAAATGATAATTTACGTTATTCCTCAACACAGCAAAATGTGTAGCCTTTTTTTTATTTTTACATTTTTTTAGTTACATTTGTAGAATTCTTTTGACATCTTTGTACAGACAGAATCGTGTAAATATCGTATGATTATTTGTGTTTGTACACTCTGAGCGATGTAAATATGATTTGATTTGAATAAAGGAACACTACTGAATGTACCACACCTGAAAGAAGCTTTATTAAGTATTGCAACGTGCAGAATAGTATGCCTTTAACACTGTTTGATGCATGATTCATGGTTTTAAAAATACACAATCGATTAAGAAGAATCCGATGCAGAGAGCTCAAGTCCAGTCATGATGTTGGTCTAAGCTCTCATGTAGTGCAGAAGAAACTGCAACTGCAGTGCAGGTTCTAATCATTCTAACATGATTTCATTCAACTCCAAAGACTCAGCGGCGCTTTCTTCTCACATCATTTTTCAACTTTAGAATCTCTGAAATCCAGTAACTTCCACAGCGTTGTCTTCCCTCCATCCTGCTGTTGTTACTGCTTGCAGGAGCAGTAGCTTGAGCT
>NW_007579484.1:6722-7693 GCF_000690725.1 Stegastes partitus | reverse complement strand
CTTGTTGCACCAAAAGGTGAAGCAATACAAAAGTGTTCCACTAGGTGGAGCCAAAGGCAGAGGGCATGTCAGCTTTTGTCACTCTTCTTTGCAGCACTGATTTGGAGGTGCAGACAAGTAAATGCGAAGCAGACGGACCTGCTCTCATAATCCTGCAAAAACTAAGAATTTACGTGAATGTTCTAATGAAGTTTTTCAATATGTTTACAATTTAAAAAGCACTTCAGGCCTGGCAGAGCTGCAGAGCCACCAGGACCAGACAGGCCTCAGCACATCTGTCAATGTGTTTGTGTCTTCTGCCTCCCATCGTTTGTTTTGTTCTCTTTGTTGGTCATTCTGATGACTGTTTCTCATCACTCTATTTTTGTCTTTCTGTTCTCTACAGTATTATCTATAAACTCATGGATTGTATAACCACTGGAAGGTTATTGCTAACAAACAGCAGCAGGGTTCACTGATTTCCAGGAATCAATCATTAGCTTTTGGCTGCCAACTGAGACTTGGAAATAGTTTTCACCCAGTAGGTGCAGCCAGTGAAAAGATATTTGTGATCGGCTTTTGTCTGACTGAAAGTAAGCTCACATGTATGTACAAGTTGGCAGAGACATCAGTGACAAAAGGCCTTTACGCGTCATTCTCTTCCAGCCGTTTAGGCTTTTTATTTGTGAGTCAGTTTCACTTTGCCAACAGGAAACTCCCCCAAGTGAGTGTGGGTTCTAAGGAACCTCTCTGGATTCTTTTCAGTCATTCACCGATGCTCACTTGACTTGACAGAGAGGATCTCCATGAAGTAAGTGTTGCTCCTTGTGTGTGGTTATTTATAGAATGTTGTGGTGTTGATTACCTTGAACTTTGAAGTTAATGTATGGTTGAACAGCTGGCCTGTTGGTCCGAACACATTTTTATGACATGCAGTTTATCAAATGAATCATTTACTGGTATTGATGTGTCCAGGAAGTAAACGTTGTTGC
>NW_007579484.1:5436-6598 GCF_000690725.1 Stegastes partitus | reverse complement strand
CCATCAACTATTTATCCAAATTATCCAAAAGTTCCAAGTAGTTATCGTTTTCCACTGACTATTCACCTATTTATCAGTGACTTTTAGCTAATTAATTAAATTGCATATTCATGACTTTTAGCTAATTAATTAAATTGCATATTCATGACTTTTAGCTAATTAATTAAATTGCATATTCATGACCTTTAACTAATTATCACAAGTGTTTATTCAGGGCTTTTTGCTATTTTGAGTGTTTATGCATGACTTTTAGTGTTTTCCTGACTTTTAGTTCATTGTTTCAAGCATTTAGTCGATATTTTTAGTTATTTTAACTGTCCAACAATGAATTTTTTGCTAATTAATGAATGAAAATGTTCGTCTGAGTCAGTTTAGCAGTTTACTAGATATTTAACTGTTTTCCCTTTTAGTTTTTTGCTGTTTCAACTTGATTGCGTTCGTGTATTCGTTAATTATGGGCAATTATTTCAAATGCTTATTCCTGATTGACTGATTATTTCACTAGTTTACCCATTGCTCTTAGTTATTAGCTATTATTTGATTCTTATTCATCTTCTGTCTAACTATTTGTGCTTCTCTGTCTGTATAATGGCTTTTCTTGCAGCTTCAAATTTGCAAAACTTTAAATGCTTTTAATTAACATGTTGGTTGGAGATGTGTGCACTTTGGTAGCTCTCAGTTATTTTGACAATAACTAAACTTCAGATTCGAGTCACATCTACATGCAAATATAATGATTTTTGTCTGATCAGAATTTGATCACCATTTCTTTATCTATCTACACACTGTATTCCTTTCAACTGCAGAAAACCCTACTGGAATATAAGCACCACTGGTAGCGAAACTCCTGTTAGAATTCTAACAGTGTTTTGTATGTAAAATAAATTATAAGTACAATTAAGTAAAAAGTACAAGCAAAAAAAAAAGTATTACCCCTGACATGAAAGTCCCCTTCTCAAGGTAATAAAAAACACAAAGTTGCTTCAAAGGTACTTTCCGCCATGATCTTATCAGAGACAGTGACTTGTAGTTAGATATTAATTAGTTAACCATTCATTCTTGAGCAGAGCAGCAGAGAAGACTAAACAAGCTGTAATGGTTTTCTCTGTAAATACATGTGACCGTGAATGGCTTTTGACAGTTGATATACAAAGCAAAAATG
>NW_007579484.1:0-3147 GCF_000690725.1 Stegastes partitus | reverse complement strand
GTGTTTGGAGAGAGATTTCTTTTGCAAACTTGCAAGATGTGGACATAAAAAACACTCACCCTGAGTCAAAATCTCCATAAAGCATGAAAACGTGAAATCCCATCATTCAAAAATACCCTAAATAACTAGTCCAGGTTACTCCAAATGTCCTGTCTTTATATCAGCTGAAATAATGGTTTTCAAAACTGTGTCAACCCTGTCCACATGTAGTGATGTTATAATATAAAACAATGAGTTAATGAAACAGCAGAAACACAACATATGGTACAATAAACTGTATTTTTTAATGTTACACCTGTTGTTGCAACCAGTGCCGTGCAGAAAAACAAAAAACTGGGGAGACAGAGCAGGGTCATGACATGCAGTAAAGGCCAAGCCGACCAAGAAGCAAACTGAGCAAAGCAAATTGTTCTGAGGCAGAGCAATACAGGGGCAATCAGTTCTTAATATTGTTTCTTTTTTCTTCCAGTTTCCAAAGCCCCTGGATCCTCCAAGATGTCCAGCCTGTGGATAAGTCTGAGTCTGCTCTATGTTCTACAAAGCTGTGTCTCATCAGATGAAGGTATTTTTGTGCTGCTTGTGCCAGAAACAGATACACTGAATGCATTAAGAGTAGCATCATAGACATCATATCAATTGTTACTGTTTTCTTATTCAGTAGTGTCACTGAATTGCAACAAGACAGTGGAAGTTAAAGCTGGAGAAACTGTGACACTGAATTGCACCATCGAGTGGAAACTGAAAAACGGGGACTGTAAAGGCGAAACGTATGACTGGACGAACACAAATGACACCAGCATATGTAGCAGTAACTTGACTGAGTACAGCTGTTCTTGGGATGAAGTGACTTACGTGTCACTGACCATCTCACAAGCCAAGAAAGAGGAAAATGTGACAGTTGAAATATATGCAAACTGTGGCATGGATTGGTCAACTATCGAAGTTAAGATCTTTGGTGAGTAGCTTCTTAAAGTCTGTGTATGTGAATGAATGTGCTTCTGATTCATTTACAGAGCAAGTTGCTTTTAATGCAGATGTTGAAATAAATCTGTTTTACCTTGCCAGGGGAAATCCCAGATCAATCGACCTTTCAGAAGCTGAAGCTACCTTTGTTTATCACATTTGGTGTTGTTGCTGCTGCTGTTGTTGTAGTTGTTGTAGTCACGTCGTATTTATTATGTAGACNGCAGAGAAGACTAAACAAGCTGTAATGGTTTTCTCTGTAAATACATGTGACCGTGAATGGCTTTTGACAGTTGATATACAAAGCAAAAATGTATAAAAATGCATTAGTTTGCCTCAAGAATATCAATAATACAGTAAAATATACAGCTGTGAACAAAAGTTTGCATACACATGTAAAGACCATGTGTATCTTTTTTCAGTCTTTTTTCAGATCAGACTCCTATAACTCTTCATTTTCTGTGATGGAAAATTTGAAACAAACAAAAAAACAAAAAACAATCATGCATTTTGGTTCTTTCATAGATTTATTACAAGTCTGCTGGAGATATGGCAAAATCTGCTGCAATACATGCAGCTACTTGAATGATCAGTTTTGTTGCTGTTGGACATTGTGTTAATCACATTTTCTTGGTGGCATGGCCTTGTGATTACAACTGACTACAACTTCTGATTCCTCCAAGCGCATTTAATCAGAATCAGAAACAGAAAAAACTTTATTTATCTCCGAGGGGTAACTAGGTGGGCAAAGAGCAACACTTTAAAAATGAGAAAGAAAAAAAAGCACACAAAAAAGGTGGGTGGGCGAAAGCAGCAGATTATGTGCAGTGGCAGGCCAGAAGCCAGCAACAGTATGAGTTGTGCTGCAGAGGTAGTAAAGGCAGTAGTGTCCATATAAGTGTCACAGAAATAGGACCTGTTTGGTACACTCATCAGACTCGGCTGCAAACACTACAACTGGAAAGCCTGAGGAGCTCAGCAAAGTTTTGAAGAGCAAATCCTTGACTTGAACAAGTCAGGAAAGTCCCTCGAAGACATTTGAAAGCAGCTTAAGATCCCAAAATCAGCAGCACAAACAACTGTAGATGTAAAGTGAATGGCACAGTTTTGTTACTGCCACGATCAGGAACAAAAACACTGGTCAGGATGGTCAAGAGTCAACCAAGAATCACCAAAACTCAAATCTGCAATGAATTAGAAGATGTCAGTGTCCACAGTCAAGTGTGTTTTATATCAGACAGGCTGCTGTGTAAGAAGGAAGCCCTTCCTCTAGAGCAGCACCGTAAAGGCTCAGTTGAAGTTTGCTGCTGATCACATGGACAAAGAAAAGGTCTTCCATAAGTTCTGTGGTCAGATTAAACTAACATGGAGCTTTTTGGCCACAATGACAATGAGGAAAGAAATTTAGGCCCTCAACCCCAAGAACACTGAACCCACCTTTAAGCATGGCGGTGGCAGTGTTATACTCTGGGAGTGTTTTGCTCCCAGTCGAATTGGTGCTTTACACAACGTAAATGAAGTAAGGAAGAAGGAGGATTACTTCCTCATTTTTCAGCCACAAGGTTGATCTTGGACACAGTTGGCTGTTCCAACAAGACAATGACCCCAAACACACATCCAAAGTGGTAAAGATATGGCTAAATCAGGCCAGAATTAAGATTTTACTCTGATCTTCGCAAAGTACTGACTTAAACCCCATCATCAACCTGTGGACTGTGATGAAGAAACAAGTCTGCATCAGAAAGCCAACAAATTCAGTTTAACTGCACCAATTTTGTCAAGAGGAGTGGTCAAAGATACAACCGGAAGCTTGCCTGAAGTTTGTGGATGGCCCCCAAACATGCATAGTTAAGGTGAAATGGCCAAAGGACATTTAACCAAATATTAGAATTGTTATTTATATTTTTTTGACCCAGAAGATTTTGTCCCTTTTCCAGAAGACCTATAATAAATCTATGAAAGAACCAAAATGCATGAATGTTTTTTGTAGCAAAAACTCATGAGTTTCAATGATTCCATTACGGAAAATTCTGAGTCGCAAGAGTCATTAGAAACTAAAGACTGCCAAGATATACATGGTCTTTACAAATATATGGACACGTATCGATCACAGCTGAATGTGGAAACAGCTGGCGAATAATGACAGACTTAAATGTCAGAATAGCTAATTCAGTCCCCTTTCCA
>NW_007579483.1:139025-153626 GCF_000690725.1 Stegastes partitus | reverse complement strand
TGCGCGAAGGCCGACAAGCGTAGGGCGAGGACCCGTCCATCGCCGCTTGCGGCTTTAATCTTTTCTTGTGTCCTTACAAATTTTCCTTCTCGTCTTTCTTTGGCCTCATGATGTTTTCCACTGAAGTCAATTTGACCGCAAGCTTAAACTGAAGTCAGTCATGACTTGGACTCGGTTGCAGTGTCCAAAAACTTATCTTGAGATCTCAAAGCAAAAAACTGTCAAAAACCTAAAACACACACAAACACACAAAAAGATGGCAGCCTGTGGCCGGACTTGCATAACTTCCCACTTAGAAATGTACTTATTTGGCCTGTGCATTGACACAGGGAAGTAAAATGCTGAGTTCAGATTTGGAATTACCTGGCAGACTTAAAACTTGGTCTGAAAGACTGTGTACTTGACTTGGACGTGTCCCAGATGGCTTGAGATGTGTTTTCGACTTGTGTTTACCGGCTTTCAACTTGACTTAGGCTTGTTTCAAAATACCAAATACATGACTTGGACTTTGTCTTCAAAGACTTGACATTTGACTTTAAATTAGGACTTCCACTGGACTTGCCTCCAGTGACGTATAGTTGACAACGTGTCACTTGACCGAGGTTTGTCTAAAATAACTTGGCCTTGTCTCTAATTAATTTCATCAAACGAGAAGCAATTAACCAACAAAGATGGTCGAGAATCACACCGCCCTGCCCTGTGAGAATGCCGGTATAAACGCTGCATATTTACAGCATCTTTGGTTGCTATTGTTCTTCCCAGTCAACATTGCTATTCCCCAATCCGTCCATGTGAAAACCATCTTTTCCTCTTGACATTTTGATACAACAAAAATATAACTGGTAAGCATTTTTATACACACCACAAAGCATGATGGGATGTTAATTGCTTGATCATACCAGACAGTCCATACAGTGCACTTATATGGTAGCATGTCTATTCTTTTGTTATTTTATCTTTTTTTTTTTTTACTTTATTTTGTCTGCAACAGCCAAACCCTGAGCGTAATAGACACATTAACCAGACGTTTTATTTCTCTTCATGATTCGTTCATTGATTTTTAAAAATCAATCATAAGAAGACACTTCAACAGAAAATTGGACACTTCATAGCAAACATTGCCCTCTATTTTACAAGAGCTTTTGGCACAAAGTACAAAGTAAGATCATGTCGGGGAAGTGTGGGTGTGTTTTAAAGTGTGTTTTGCTGACAGGCAGGTTACAGGTCAATGAATCTATAAAGGAAAAGAGAGCATTCAAAAATATCAATGAAGAAACAGTTCACACGGCACACTCTACCACACTGGGAGATCACAAATCAATAAAAACCTAAGGTCCATGATACACACACACACACTGTGCTTTAGGCTATGGCAACATTCAGCAGGGATGTGCGTTGGCTAACTTAACCCATTGCTTTATGTTCTCTCTGTAGTTGGAACTGTGGGTTTTTCCACTGTGAATTTTCCACTGTGTCTTCTCTTTTTCAACATTTGTGTTTCCAGCATAATGCAGGTTGGGAACTGCAGAACATAAAACCACACAAAGCATCTCCAAATTGAGGTCTCAACCTCTGCAAAGTTACTGTCCCGTCTCTGTTTTTTTTTTTCTCTCATGTGTAGAAAACATCTGCCAGTTTGGTTTCAGTTGGCTCAGTGTATATTACACTATAGAAACAGGTTTCATTTCCCATTCAAGAGAGCGAGACTGAGCTGCAGGTGTGCCGAGAGACAGTGGACATGCGGGCTGTCTGATATAAGCACAGACTGTATAAAAGATGGACGTAGCTACCGTGACGTCACTCGTTGGTTTCTGCACTGAGAAAATGAAGCCAGGGTTTTGCTACTTCCTGGTTGACATCTTGGATTTTTGGAGCCAGTGACGCAAAAATCGTGGGAGGGGGGCGGAGCCATAGGAGCAGCGATTGGTCAGACGGATTGAGAGGCGGGCCCTCTCTGCCCCGCCCACATTTACCGCCTTCTGCTCGCTTCGTCTGTATGGTCGCTGCCGACTGTCAATCAAGCCAGCCACGCCCCTTGCCCCGCAAAATGTTGATGATTTTTAAAAAATTCAGTATTGATTTATTTTCAGATTGGCCACCTGATCTCTGGATCTGACCATGAAAACTAATTTAAAAAAATGATCCTGAGCTGTAGGAATGTGGTATGTTGTGATCTGTGATCACTTCTTTTCCAATTCATTTCTATGGGAGCCAGGACTTTTTGGAGCCAGCAGCTAGCGGACGTAGAGATATTGCAGGTTTTTGACACTTCCGGGTTGGCTTCATTTTTCAGGGCCGGTTGCTACGTCCATCTTTTATACAGTCTATGGATATAAGCAGAGAAAAGGAAATGAAAACTAATTCCAATCCCTTGATATTGTGTTTTTTGTTTTGACAGTGAGCTATCTGTGTGATACTGAATGATCCAAATATAATACACATCTGTCAAAATCAGCACATGAAATCCCAACATTTGCAACTGAGAGACATTAATTTTGTGATTTGTTGTCTTGACCGTACAATCCACTGACAGATGAATCTCACATTGTACATACTGTGTATATTTACATGTATGCTGTATGTCTGCACACAGAAAAATTCATATCCCTGGGTTCCCCTTAGATTGGTCTGAGCATCTGTCCTGCTGAGTCCTCACCAAGTAAGCCGTGAGTTTCATTCCTGTTGAGCCGTCTGCTGTGGAAGGTGATGTTATATTCATGGTTTCCAAAAATAGTTGTTAAAATCTTGTGTGTGTAATAGCATAACCATCGCATCCCAATTTGTTTTGCAAGCAGTTTCTCTCTATAAAGTGATTTTTATATGTACAATATCTTTTTTTACCAGTCACTATTCCGGTCCGGATCAGATTCAGGTGAGCGTTTCAAAAACCCAACGTTCTGTAAACCAAAGAAATTTCAGTCCATGTAGACGGTGTCAATAAATGGGCGCTGCAAAGGCTTCACACTGGAGCAAGATCTGGTTTTCGGTTGCATTCAGCACCCCATCCCGGTCAGTAATGTAGTCATTCTTGTCCTTTTGAGAACGTTTTCCCCAAATGTCAACACTCAGAAGAAGAGATCATTTGGTCGCTGAAGGTGAGAATGGTGTTACCTACGGGACAAAAAGTACCTCTTGTCTTGAGTCTCATGACCTCGGCCCCCCTTCCTTCCCTTTCACTACACAATCCCCTCACTGCGTTTGCTCCTCCACACCACCAGGGCTGTCATTAGGAGGGTGACCAGGATGGGCACGACAATGAAGGGACCCAGGATGCGGTTTGGAGGGTCCCTGAGAAGCCGTCCAGACAGAGAGCAGTCGTGGAAATAGTGCCTGTGGACTCGGATGAAGAACTCGTCCACCAGCCGGTTGGGCCAGAAGCAGTCCATCGTCGAAGCCACCAGGAACGTGCAGTTGGTCAGCGCTCCGTAGAGTCTGAAGAGGAGGCAGAAGGGTTGCACAGTAATGAAAAGAACACATTTGCAACGACGTAACCGCTTAGTCTCTGTTACACAGTAAAGTCTGCAGTTGACAGCAGTAATTTTGGCAGATTTTAGCCTCAAAATTACAATCTGGACACCAGACAGAGATGGAAAAAGGCAGGCATGTCATTTTTGTCAGTTCAAACAACCGTTTACCTTTTAATGTTAGTGAAATTGATAAGTAAAAAAATAACTGCTCAGACTGTTGTAGTTTGTTATACTGATCAGCTGCCACACCATCTTCTGAAGTCCAAATCCAATCCAGACCAGGGCAGAACTGCGCTAAACTTACGCTAAACCTACAGTTGCCTCTAGAACCTGCTTTCACACAGTGGGGTAAACACTTCAGGGCAGGTGTGCTAGTCTATGTTCTAGGCGTTTCTTCAACACAACCCAGTAGCCTAATATATGTAGCTAATGGTGTCCTTGGGTTGGCATCGGGCATGTTAACATTTACAGCCAATGTCAAAGAACATGTAAGTGTAAGTTACATTTTCTTACACTTTTTCTTCAGTGTTTTTGACTTTACAAAGGCTACAAAAGACACTACCCTCTAAAGTTATCTATAAAAATGAAGCAATCAGGACTGGATCGGGAAGTCTGGGCGGCTTTGCTAAGGGTGCTGCCTCCGTGACCCGACTCCGGATAAGTGGGAGAAGATGGATGGATGGATGGATGGATGGACTTCTTGTGACTGATCTGAGTTAATGTTTTATGATTTGGCCACCACGGACAAAGAACACTGTTTTTGAGAAATTGCACATCTAGCAGATATGGAGTAATAGCATTCATCTGGAGTCATGTTTATTAATTTCACTCTCGTTTTAGCTCTGTTTTTCTACCATGGTACTACGTTCAGTAATTAGTCACTAACTGTAATTGTGACTGTGATTACCACTTTGTGTAGCGTACAGCAACTTCATCTGAAGAACAGTTGCGTGCTGCTGCTGTAAATGTGACTAACGAGACCACTGAGATTACATCGAAAGAGTGAAGCTGCTGCAGACCGTAAAGCCAGAAAGATGCTCAAGGTTTCATAAACCTGAGATAAACTACTGGCACTCTATGGATTTATCACTCCATAGAGCGACTCCGTTCACGTCGCATGTAATCACCTCAGTCAGTTGTCTCAAGTAACGAATATCTGCTCATCTCTGATGCGCACGGCTCAGATTTAATGTGTTTCTTTAATATTTAACTGCATTTGATGCTGCACCTCAACACGAGGCCTTTCTTTGTGGAGGGTTTGTAGATGTAAACAGCTCAGGGCTGCTTGGCATGGCACCAGCACAACACAGCGCCGTGTGATGCTTCAAGTGGCAAGTTCACTCCGTCTGGGTGTGTACCTCCTTCCTCCGCTGTTTCCTTGAAGTTTTACAAATCATTCACCAAAGAGAAACAGAAGAGTTTTTGGTCCCGCTGCTGGTCTAATGAGCGCTGAGGTTTCAGGGTTTGTTCATGAGTCACTGAGTGAAAGAAGGCTCAGCGCCGTCGGGGCAGTGCCGGTGTGCACAGAGAGATGGAGCTGGTTATCGGTTCACCTCATGTAGCCGAGGTCAGGATCAAATGAAACCTGACAGTCTGGAGCTTCACAGTGTTGTGTGTGTGCATGATCACAGCTCACTGAGCTGCTGAATGTGCGCCATATAATTTCTCTATTTGCTTTTAATCGGAAACTCTCATTAAACTGAGATCAGAGGGTCGGCCTGTGTGACGGGAGGTCTTTTAGCTGCTATTCACTGCACTTCTTAATGAAATGTTATACTGTATTCAGCAGCTTCTGCTCCATCTTAACCTGCCGTGTATGGTTCTACATTCAGTTCTAATGAATGCATTTTAAACAAGTAGAAGGCAAGTATTGGGAGAAGGAAGGAGCGTGTGTCTTTGTGTTATGCATGTATTGCCCATAATGAGTTTTTCAATTAATAATAAAGCAGGACAGAATTGGCAGAAGGTGATAAGACAATGAAATAAACACTTTGTAGTCAGCAAGGGTGTGTGAAATGTAATTGTCTAACGTGTAACAGACAAGATTATATGCACTTTTTTTTCCCCATCTGTCACGCTGACATCCAGAAGTGTTTCCACCTCAGTGCCACGACCGAAGTAGCCAAAGATAGTCTGCCTTAATTTTATACTAAAGGACGTCAACTTTAGGGTTAAAATCATCAGCAGTGTAAGGCCTATGACCAAGAAGAAACCTCCGGGCCTAAAAAGTGAAGCAAGTGTGGAAGTGCTAAAAAACTGCAGTTCCTCAAATGTCCACTTGAGGCTGGCTCCAAAAGTGAGTCAATCCCCATAGACCCCAGTGTTAAAATGTCCACCTTTACACCATGAAAAAACATGTTTACAGTCTGGTACAAAAACCATATTGGTCTCTACAGCTAATATCCCTGCCCATGATAATGGTATGTGAGATAAGTTTTTGTTTAACCCACACATTTAAATTGTATTAGGGCTTAAAGTTATGCATGAATTATTTAGTGTTTTGATTGTGGCAATCAATAAAAAGCAACTGGGGAGGGAAGACACTGGTCATTTAGCTAGTCAGCAGTCTAAAGGTAGAGCTGTTTGGAGACACATTACAGTGAGCTTATGACTCTTGTGGTAGAGATTTTATTAATAAATAATATAATATTTTTGAGGCCTTACACAGCTGTTAACAACACAACTAGCCACCGTCCACTTCCTTTATACGCCATTTGCCATTTTAGGGGGAGAAACCAGACAGAGAAGAGAAGCTTTTTAGAAATCTTATTTAGAATCAGGACGGCTTCACTCAAGGCTCGCTAATATAAACACCAACGGAGTGTTTATAATGCCCTTGCTCCTTTTTTTGTAAAATCCCTTTTGATCTCCTTGTAATCAGATGCTGATCTTCTGTTGCAGGGGTTCCTGTTTAAAGGTTAAAGCATTCTCTAAATTCAAGCACGGGGAGATGGCTCAGAAAGAAAACAGAGAGAGCTCAGAGCAGGGAGAGAGTGGTCATATTTAGCTTCTGTTATAAACCAAATAACAGCATCAGCGCTTCGTATGAAAGGACGGAATCAGCAGTAGCTAAATTTGAAGTTTTATTTCTGTAGCGGAACATCTCAAACACAGTTCCAGGATGATGATGATGATGATGATGATGATTGGTGGGGAAAATGAGCACACACAGCTGATCAAGAACCTAAAATTCTTTGTGATCCCTCGAGCAGATGCCTCCTCCTGTGCCCGCCACAAGATGCGACATTGCAACTGTTGCGCAACTTTTTTTGTTCTCCCCTTTCATACGCTTGTGAATTTTACGGAGGGGATTAAATATCAGCGAGGGGTTTACGAGGATCGCAAATCAAGCGCTGCGCATGTAGCCGTCTGAGCATTTTCCGCTTTGATCAGTGCTCCGTCAGTGTCAGTAAATGAGGCCAGTTGTTCAATTCATCATCGTGCCATTTGAGCTGTCGCGCTGTACAAAATTAAAGTATGCATGAGGAAGACTCTGCATGACTGTGTGCCCGCAATCATGTCGAGTGTATTTCAGTTTTAATTACCAGAACGTGTCGAGCAGATCATTTGATTCAAATGATTCTAAATTATTCCTGCACACACGACATCTACAAGAATAGTAAAAGTTAGTCTTCACATACAATCTGCAGGTTTCTGTGTTAAAAATTACATGAGTACAGCATCGTGCTCGCTGTTCCTCCTCCAGATGTTCTCCTAACAATGTACAGGCTGCTGGAGTGTGACACGAGATGTGAGAGACAGGCTGCCTAATGGACTGTATGTATTCTAAAAAACCATCCTACATGTTGAAGATAAAAGGCCAAGGCAGCTGAATTAGGCAGGAGCACGCCGTTGTAAGTATTTTGATCTGTTGACGGAAGGGCACGGTGTGAATAAATAAAACCTGGATAATGAATAAATAAAAGTGACACCGAGCAAAGCTGCTCCAGTGACTTGAGAAATGACTCAGGACTGTTCCTTTATTCCGCTGACTGACACTCGCAGAGGCAGGTGGGTGAAGCAGGCAGGTATGAAAATAGATGGATGGGGGGCACTTATGAAATAATAATGATGTGCACTATATGGAGATTTATAGCATTTTATGTAGCATGCTGTTGTCATTGCACCAAAAACAGAGAAGCAGCTGTGAAAAACAAATATCATTATCTCTGGACGTCACGCTGTCACTGGAAAATTAGCAGTTAAACCAACGCAAGAGAGATTTGTTGCAGATCAAAACATTTTAGACGTATTTGTCATGTTCAAAACAACAAAACTCACACCGACAAGCTAAAGCGGAGGAGTGATGCTCCCTGCAGAAACCTTTCACATGCGGCGTAACCTCTTTTATTCTCTCAATATGTCATACTTACTTTTCGGCCCGAAAAGGTAAAATGTCACTCTGGAAATCCACTTAAAATAAAGAAAAATTAATCCCCGCTGTTTTGTATGATATTGCCCTCCCTATAACCTCTGAGTCATATTATATTTAGGTGGGGTTTATATTTAGCCATGTTAAACCTCTCTTTGAAATTACAATCTGAGTGGCAAACACCCCCGGGGTCCTGCTGTGCCGTTAGAGTTCAGAGCGGCTCTAGCGCTGCGTGAACAAATGTGGCTCCCTCGCTCGTCTGAATGAAGCCGGTCCAGCTTCACAGCAGGTGTAGTCGACACAGAGGGTTCCAGCCAAAAAAATGCCTGGTCATCCAACAAAAAGTTTGGCTCGGGTTTTCTGCCGCAAAGCAACGGGACGCTTTTGGTCGGGGTCACATCACTGGTAGAACACTTTGTAATGCCATGTTTGTACCGTTTGAATTGCAACCGTTGTGACAAAAGATATATTAGCTGCCACAGAGAACATTATGAAACACGGCGCAGTGTTTAGGTCTCCTAACAACCCACACACAACAATGCAGCTGCTGGACATTTTTCAACACAGAGCTGCTTTTGTTTCCTATTAAAGCAATTAAAGGTACATTGAAGCGGAACCTGAATTGCAGATATACAATTGGAACAGCAGACGTGTGAATGCATGAAGAGAATAAAACAGCCACTAATTGAATTGATTACAATTTCATTTTACTTCACAGTTGCTAACACACTTGTGGCCCATGTCGGGTCATGACTCATAGGCTGTGTCCGAAATCACCCACTCACTCCCTACTCCCTGTATAGTGATCACTACATAGTGCACTATGTAGGGAGCACCTCGGGAAAGTGTCATTTCGGACACTACTCGAGCTGTTAATTACGTCGCTCGCTAGCCACAATTTGTGCCGCAACAGTGTAGTACACACATCAAATTAACAGTTTATTGCGTAGCTAAGAAATCAAATTAAATCAAGTTTATTGTCATTTTGCTGCACATACCAGATGAGAGAGCGTTTCTTCAGGATCCAGTAACTAAAAGCAATTTAAATAAAGTGGTGTTGTATCTCCAAATCACAACCGAGCGCCGCCATTTCAGCGACGTTCAGTGTCCGGGTAAAATAACATTTAACAAAACAAACGGGACTTTTTCCGCGCTCTCGTTCATCTCCATTTCCATTTCCTTTCGCGCAATGCATGACGGTCCATATTGCTGGTTAGTGACCATCGGCTGTACACTACTTTTTACGGTGCATTGTGGGATATTTTGAGTGACTATACAGGGTGTAACATTTGTAACTTAACATTCAGACACCCCTACAAAATGGCGTGCACCCTATATAGTGCACTATGTAGGGCATAGGGAGTGATTTCGGAGACAGCCATAGTTTCCAAAGACTCTTTAAAGGACCATCAGCACAACAGTTCCTAAACGAATCAACTGTGGTGTAAACTCTTTTATTTCTTTGTAAGCAAATAGTTTAAATTAGTTTAAGAAAGAAGCCAATTATAAACCCCAATTCAATTTTGTACGCTTCCCCAGAAGTCGTGTCCGTAGGTCACATCCCTCCTGAGTCATATTCAATTATGCCTTGAATTGTCCCCTTTGTGTTTTCCTTTACATTAATACACTTCCAACTTTTATTCTTACAGAAAAGGCACAAATTGGTGGATTCGCTGGAATGCAGGAGCTAAAGAGTGAACTATCCAAACATAGCACAGATGAGAAACAGCCCTCTGTATCTATGTGAGGCCTCGTCATTCTCCCTTTGGTTCAAAAATCTGTTTTCCTGATTTGAACATCTTGTCAAATGATTTCCGTCATCTGTCATCAGTAGAGTCAGCAACCTCCAAACAGGCTGTGAACTTCAATCATGACTTCAGCTTTCAGGTCATCGCTAAGCTTTTAATCATTCATGTTCATTCAAAGTTCATCTTCTGTTTCTTCTGCGTCTTGGGCAGACGGGCCGGCCGACTCTCATTGTGTTTTCAGGAGATCAAACATGAGCGGCATTCCGGGGCAATCATGCAAACAGCTTTGATCAATGTGGTCGTTATGCTTTTGTTCATCATAACTAAAGGGAACATCTGATAAGATGAAGAAAGACCCCTCGGAGAATAAAATGGATAAGTGAGCATCAAAGAATTGCAGCCCCAAGTTGAGGACAGGAAGATTACAGATGGTTGTGATTTCACACGCAGATACAGATCTGAGCTGATTTCCCAGTTCTCGGTTTCTACACATGACCCGGTGTCACTATTCCATCTCGTCTGTCCCGTAATGTTCCGCCATTTTAAACCGAAACATCCTCTCGGAGCATTTTCGGCTGTCACCTCCCTGTAGCTTGCATTTATTGTTGAGAAAGTTTTTCTGCCGTGACTGCTTGGAGAGATCACCTCAGAGCTTAAAGTGAGAAATTCCTCCATCTGAAGCATAAGAAATACAAAAAAAAAAGAGGCCAAGCTGTCACTGCATCAGACAAAATCTTCAGTTCATTGCCACTTTGTTGTGCTACTTACAACACATTCCTTTTTGCTCTTTCCTTTCCACATGAGAGCAAAAATGAGAAAATATTTTGCAAAGTTTGATGGTTTTGGCACACACACACACACACACACACACACACATGCAACGTCTATCAGTTTCCAATCAGTCAATATCATGATGTGAACAGATGGAGCTTCGACAGCGTGTTGTTTGTTTCTGACACGCGTGTGAATGATTGCAGATTTCCTCGCATGCATTATGTATGTGTGCGTCTGAGTGTTTTGTGTATGCTTCTACCGAGGTATAAATTTGCCTCCGTGACTCGTGTTTATACGTGTGTTTGCGAGCAGATAAGATTTATGTGCGTGTGTTGGTGTGTAAATGTTTGTTCTCTCCGCACTGAAATATCTCCGCCAGACCCGGACACATAACCTAACGCAGATGCTGCCGTGGGGTCATTTTGCTGTATTGCGCCGAGCATTTATAAACACTGACCTGCTGCTGGTGGAGCGAAATCCAAAGAATTATGCCAAACACAAGGAAGGAACCCGTCAAAGACCATGATGCATGTGTGCGTATGAGGCCACTGGTTTATTTCCATTTCAGCAGTCTGGCTAAAACGTATACATACAATGTGTCGCAATGGGACCTACACTGATCACCCACAACAATAAAACCACCTGCCCAACATTGTGTAGGCCCCTCTTGTGCTGCCAAAATAACCCTGATCTGTGGGGGAATGGACACCTCCAGAGGTGTCCTGTGGTGTCTGGCACCGAGATGTTGACAGTAGATCCTTTGGTAGAACATCCATGGGCAAGGCTTGCTCTGATCAGATTAGGATCTGGGTAGTTTGGAGGCCAAATCAAGGCTCTTGGTCATGTTCCTTGAGCCATTTCTGAGCAGTTTTTGTGGTCTTATTATTATTCTGCTGGGGGAAGCCTTCACGGAGTGCTGTTACCATTTGGGGTTGGTCTGCAACAATGTTTAGGTAGATGGTACGTGTCAAAGGAACATCCACATGAACGCCAAGACTCAAGACTCCCTAGCAGAGTACCGCACTGTAGCGAGATGATGGATTAACGTTGTGGCTGATCGGTGTGTAAGCCAGGTTCATAGAGCATGGTGCAATAGTAGGAGACCACGTTGAACTTTTAATAATCCGAAAATCTGAGGATTGAAAACATTTTAAAACACAAGAAGGTGCAAGATGGATTGGTAGCACCATTGCCTCGCAGCTAGAAGGTCGCCAGTTCACTTCCTGGTGAAAACACCCGGGATCTCTCTGCATGGAGTTTGCATGTTCTCCTCGTGCAGCATGGGTTCTCTCTGGGTTCTTCGGCTTCCTCCCGCAGTCCAATGTCAGCTGGGATAGACTCCAGCCCCCCCACGACCCTTGTGAGGATTAAGCGGTGTATAGATAATGGATGGATGGATGGAAGAAGGTCTGACATGTGAAGTGGAGAAGAACTATTTAAGATGATACACCACTTGTAGGTCAGCATCAAATCTAGACTAACTGATACAAGTGATCAGGTTTTCTTTGAAGCAGCTTTCAGATGACACTCAACTCATCAAACGAAACTGCAGCTATAGTTCACCTATAGAATATAACCTTGCCTCAGGTTCTCAGCAGAACATTGCTTACTAAGTAGCACTGTAATAGTAGGAAACACGGCATCAGAACTGAGAGGATGGTTATTTGAGCTGAGAGGAGCTTCCTGAGCATCACATTGTGGCTGGATTGAAAGTTTCTCAAAGCTCGTGAGGCTCTGGAGCAAAACTTGATCATCTAAAAGCAGGACCACGCAGACCAAAATCAATCATCGATCAATACATCAAGCCTTGTTCACTGAAAGACAGAAAAGCAGCTTCATCGCAGATACAGAATTCACTGAATAAAGAACACAAGACTTCAACCAGCAACAGTGCTGTCAAAAGAAAGCTTTCTAGTTGTGTCTCAGAGGGCAAGAAGTGTCTCTAAAGACATGAGAGGAAACAAGGCCAAATGCTTGGACTTGGGTAAGACATAACAGCATTTCAAAGTGGATGATGGAAAAAAGAGAGTCGTATTTACTGATAGATCCCAGTTAGAGATTAGTGTCAGTAACAGAGGAGTTTATGTAAGCGGGCCAGCAGGATGGAGAACGATACCACAGTGCATTAGACCCACAGTGAAACATGGTGATGAGAACACAGATGATCTGGGGGTGTTTTTACCTACTATGGAGATGAACACCAAACTTCACTGTCATTAAAGGTTTATGAAGCACTTAAAGGCTGAGGAAGCCAAACATGTCCGACATTACAAGAAGCTCTTCAGGACATTGTCAGATCATGCTGAGATAACACGGGTGATCAGGTTGCACACATTTGTGAAGTCCGTGCAGCTCAAGTGCTGCTGTCGTTAAAGCAAAACATATTTAGATCGTATAAAATTCATTTGCATGTGTACAAGACTGAACTTCAGAGAGTCGATTTTTTCTTTCAAACTGTTGATAGGAATTTGTAATGAAATATTTTGTTTTAAATCTGAAGAGAATTCAAAATGGAAGTGTTGTTGCTAGTGGTCTCAGACTGCCTGCATCTAAATGTCTATGAAATATAAAGCTCCTGGCACTAACAATGGTCAGAACTGTACCAGCTATCTTATATATACCCATCCATCCATCCATTATCTATACACTAGGGTCGTGGGGGGCTGGAGCCTATCCCAGCCGACTTAGAGTGAAGGGGACACCCTGGACAGGTCACCAGTTTATCACAGGGCTACACTTAGAGACAGACAACCAAGCACACTCACATTCACACCTACAGACAATTTAGAATCACCAATTAACCTCAACATGTTTTTGGACTGTGTGGGAGGAAGCATAGCAAAGAAACTTTTAGTACAATATCATCAGCTCATATTACACATTTAAGAAGTTCCCCCAAAACTGTCAAGAGAAGCAGCCGAGCCTCCTGAACGAGCCGCTGCAACCAGGTGGGAGTTTCATGTTCAGGCCTTTGAATCCAGGGAAGCAAAAATCTGGGCAAAAAGTAACAATAAGTAACTACAATAAGAATATTTGAGCATATCTCATCATATTAGGACGCTGTCTTCTATTTCTAATGATTTATTGCTGAAATGAGTAAGGAGAGCTGATGTCTGCAGAATACAGATGACAAACCTGGTAAATTAACCAATTTCATTGCGAGCAATGGTGTATCAATATACAGGGAAAGAGAAAAGGAGGGGTAATGGTACACTATGAGGAGGAAATATTCCTGGGCAAACTCATTCTGAATTCCTCTCCAGCTTCAACTCAAACCCAATGGGACCAGTGAGCTGTCGAAGTGAATGTTTGCAGTATTGATGTGAAGGCCCAGAACAAGGAGATGGCTCAATTAGAGCAGAGAAACACCTTTTGTTGTGTGTTCCTCTAAGGGTGCCAATATATAATATATATATATGTTCAATTCCATATTAAACTTGAGGAATTCACACAGACTGCACTGTGTGCAAATGCCAATATACCATAAGATAATAACAAGGTTATAAAGAATTTGACTTGGAGATGTTTTCACAGCAACGAAGGAAGAGAAAAAGAGATGGTGTGCGTTTGTTCTTTGGATTGAACAAAGAGAAGAAATGCAGAGATTTCTTCCGTATAGCAGCAGGATTTTTACACAGTGTGGTGGGGAATGTGCTGGAGCCAGAAAAATCTGAAAAGAGTCACGTTGAATAAGCCTGAAAGAAAAATATTTAGGGCCACAGACACAATTTGAGGCTGATCCCTGTTCTGCTGGAGTTCTTCCTCTCCACTGTCCCCAATACGCTGCTCAAAGCAAATATTTGGATTTGCTTTATAATTTTGGAGAATAATAACTTAAATTTTTTAATTCACTAAAGTAATTTAGTAGGTTTTTGACATTAATATTCAGGTTACCCAAGTACATTTAAATAATATATAGGATTGTAGGATCCCAACCTTGATATTTAAGTCAGTTGGGCAAATTTGTATTATCCATCCATCCATTATCTATGCACCGCTTAATCCTCACTAGGGTCATGGGGGGCTGGAGTCTATCCCAGCCGACTCAGGGTGAAGGCAGGTTCACCTGGACAGGTAACCAGTCTATCACAGGGCTACACTTAGAGACAGACAACCAAGCACACTCACAATTCACACCTACAGACAATTTAGAATCACCAATTAACCTCAACATGGTTTTGGACTGTGTGGGAGAAACCCGAAGAACCTGGAGAGAACCCACGCTGCACGGAAAACGAGT
>NW_007579483.1:136256-138789 GCF_000690725.1 Stegastes partitus | reverse complement strand
ACATTATTCAATATTTAAAACCTGTTAGGCAAATTCACAACATTACTCTTGTTTCTTTATTATAAAGCTGTTTGAATCGACATCTGCTGTTTTAAAAGTGCTGTCTAAATAACAGTGACTTGACAGCATAATTGCAGCCTTTTCTCCTTGAAAGACGCGACTGATGAGCTGCTCTCTCTGCTATCATTACTCAGTGTCTGCGTCCAGCTCTGGCATATCAGGCTAATACAAATGAAAAACCGTCCTAACAGAGGACAAATATTCAAATCCTCACCGTAATGCTATTAAAGATGCATTGCGTAACAGCTTGCAGGCGCGCAGCAATCCAGGCAATTCTGGATGTTATCCAGTCATTAGAGCTGTAAAAACATACGGCAATCCATTTCTAATCACCGACTAATCAGCCGTTTAATCACAGGGCTCCGCAGTAAGGGAACTTCAGTTAGCTTTCCACACTGCTGAGCTCGCTGGCTTTATCGGGCCCGGGGTTTGCACGGAACCCGATGTGAGCTCACCCACGAAAGGGTTTTTAAATTATTACAGACGGCTGACAGGCATGCATGACTGACCGACCAAAATACCCTCGAACAATCACACAGGCAGAGAAGCTCTCGTTAAACCAAGTAATAGAGCTATTTTTAAAACGGAGGGCCGGCAGTGTGAAGAATTCTGACGAGGGCAAAGGGAGGAAATTAGTATTACTGAAAGACACATGGGTTTTTTGGATTCGTTGAGCAAACTATTGTGCTGTGCTCTGACCCTGTTCTTGTCTCGCCCTGGCTGGGTGCTGAGAGCAAGAGGATTTCAAAGAATTACTGGTCACCTGATGACAGGGTTACCTCGGCTTACAGGGCTGCAAAAATCAACAGTGAAAAGCTTGTGCACGCCTACGCATGCAAGAGTTTTGTCTAACACTCTAGAACAACATCCGAAAAATGAAATAACCGAGACAGTTGTCCTTGTAGAAAAGTTAAACTTCTGTTGTGTCGTGTCGAGGGGCTGCTGATGTAAAGAGGAGTGACATTACTTTAAGACTTGGAGGTCAGTCAGCCATAAGAACTTTCAAATTCTCCTCAAGTGCATTCACAAAAAGCACCGTGAGGACCACTTGAGGAACAGAAAGCCAAGAGTTCCCTCTGCTGCGGAGGATAAGTTTGTCAGAGCCTCAGAGATCACCAGTTAAAGGCACCTTTGGATTAGAGGCACATCAGTGCTTCGCCGAGTTCAAGTAGCAGACGTTTCTCAATCGTCGACTGCATACAAAGATGGACAAAGCCTCCTTTGCATCCGCTACAGGTTTCCTGAAGAGCAACTTTCAAACTCAAAGCTTGAAGGGCTGTGATACTGCAGCGACTTTCTGCAGTGACCCATCTGGTTTGAGCTGAGCAGGAACCGGTGATTCTTTATCAACAGAACAATGACTCAGAACACAACTCCAGGCTCTGTCAGGCCTGTTTAACCAGGAAGCAGTGTGACGGGGAGCTGCATCCGATGACCTGGCCTCCACAATCGCTGACCCAGCTCAGATGGTTGGGATGAGTTGGACTGCAGAGTGAAGGCGAACCAGCCAGCGAGCATTTAGCATATGTGGGAAGTCCTTCAAGACGGTTAGGAGGACGCCAACAGCGTGGCCAGCTGGTATATTTCACTTTTTTCTCTCACTACATCATGCCAGTTGCGTTAATTCATGGCGTTGATGTGTTCAGTTTGTTCCACAATAAAGAAAATACTTTAAAACTTCATTTTACACGGTATATCAAGTTGTAAACATAAGAAAATGTAATGAAGACTTTAGTCAAGGCATATATCTGAACAATTAATAATGAAGCAATAAAAAGTGGACCATTGGAGCTTCTTTTAATGTGTTCTTCTTTTGTCTAATTATTACATTTCGACAGCCAACAAACCGCTAAAATTACAGACATACAAGTGTTTCTGCGGTGTGTCTGCGAGCTGTTGTCATTGCTGGAGAAGTCGCGGGCTGCGCTAAGCTGGAGCCACGCTGAGCGCAGTAATGTAATAATGTTCCACAATTAGCCGACTAACCCGACAGACAGAGCGGATGGCTGAGCAGATCCAGCCTACAGGGTGTTGTGCTGCCGACGACGGCAGATGGATTGACGAAAGCATATTTAACAGAGCCATACATATTTATAGGCAGCGGATCGTCTCGAGTTGTTGATGTTAAAGTTTCGAGAAAGAGAAGAGGACGGATAAGTGTTTTTTTTTTCATTAAATGCATATTAGTGTTGATGTGTTTATTTTTCTTCCTCTCATCTCAGAAGTCAGCATCGCAGCGTGACTCATTTACGCTTTTAGTTGGTTTTATTTACTGACTTTTTTTTTTTTTTTAATGTTATTGGCATTTCAAGTAATTACTTTGAATATAGTTCTCCTGGCACTAGTGGCACTTTATTTTATGTGAGGTTTAATTATTTCAATTTAACTAATAACAGTTGTTGTGGTACAACAGCTCCCAGTACATTTCTTTTTAATGTTTACAATATAATAGGGCTGCATGATTTTGGAAACA
>NW_007579483.1:133340-135149 GCF_000690725.1 Stegastes partitus | reverse complement strand
TGGAGTAAAATGACGTTCTATAAGACAGAGTCTGCTTGTTGGTTTGTCCTGGGAAATAAAAACCGTGCCTGTATCAAGCAAATAAAAACAATTATGTGTTTGCATTAATTTGCTTTAATGCATGTTTCCCTTCTGGCCATGTGACTTTTGTTATTATATCTGAAGAACGTTTGTGTTTACGGAAAGATCTTTGGCAACACGTTTTGCCTTCGTTTATGTGCAAAGAAAAAAAGAAAAGACCGAAACTGTCAATCAGCTGTAAGAGTGAAACAAACAAACAAGAACGTGGTTATGATTGCTGGTGTACTGAATTGAACTATCTAAGTCTTATTGCGTATACGAAGAAGAAATGCCCTCTTCTTTTTAAAAATTTAAAGTTTTTAAGCGCCATGAAATACAGTGAGGTTGTCAATAAGTATGTGGACACAATTTTCAGAATGTTGCCTCCAACATGAAGCTATTATTATGTGACTGAAGTTGAGAATTTCATTTTTAATTCAAGGGGTTAATCTGTATAAAAATGGCTGTAATTTCTTGGCTAATGTGCTATTCTTGTCTTGTTCTACGGCTCAGAGTCCACACTTCACTCACATCTCGACTGGTTTATTTCAGCTCCATTGTGATGGTATCCAGAGGCAATATGTGAAATAGGGTGTCACTGTCCAAACGCTTACGAACCCGACTGTATTCAAAGCGTAAGAGAAACTGCACTCCGGCAAGTGGAGCAGACAGATAAATGTGCTCTGTGTAGTTAGCAGATGAGAAGTACACGAGACTCCCTAAAACCAAACACTACCTTCATCATGCTTTACTTGACAAGGCCTGGAGGCTGGGGAGAGTGATTCCTCGATGTTCGCGGGAGGACATGACATCACTCAGAAATTATATCATAATTGCAGATGGATTCACGGAGCCACGGTTTAGACAACAAGGCACGGATCAAAGGCTCGTCTTCCACAAGCTCACTGAAAACTGGTCAAACTGACACAGAACAAACTGCAGATGAAAGAAATATCAAAATTGCATGTTTTTTTCTCCACCACATGCTGCAGATTTACCAGGAAGGACATGTTCTTTGGTCTCTACTGAGAAAACATAATTACACAAAATGGAGAAAATACATAACTGTAATCCATCCTTCTTGTGTACAAGAATGGAGCATATCCTGCGAGCAAGCAAACAAACGGTGCCCGTCCTCATGCTGTGTCTCATTAACCCGTCCTGCTCAGCTGCCAGTCAAACCTGTTTACCTGCCTGCCCACTCAGAGGCTGAAAGAGGATGAAGGAGCATTTAAAAAAAAAAAGAAAAAATCATCTCCATTCTAAAGAATCATGGCTTCAAAACACTTTTGGCCTGCATAAAGGAACAACTAATCCTGACTGGATGTTTACATACACTTTATGTTCTGCTAACATTCCTTTGAGGATTGATAGCAGTGTTAAAATTGTTTTTATAACCAGCGTGGTCATTGGATTAAAACGTTCCAGTTGTTTTTTTTTTTATTATGAAGGCTGCAAACAGGATCCCTATAAAGTCATAGATGATTAATAATGGGGAGATGTGCCCATCGGCCTCCAGACATTATACAGTCACTTTCTTTGTTCAGAGATATAAGTAAGTAATTGAATATGACAGCAGAACAACACATCCTTTATCTTTTCCTATTTTTTCTCTCTTCAGTCGCTTCATAATGATTATATCTTTTAATTTAACATCACTGTCAGTTACATTAAGCTTTTCATTGTGATGAACTAATTGAGTTTTTGACTTTGCTGGATGGTTTCTTTAACATCAACAGAGTGCACTCT
>NW_007579483.1:119226-131744 GCF_000690725.1 Stegastes partitus | reverse complement strand
TTTTACAGCAAACTCTCACTTCTTCTTTCATGATAGAAGTGAAAGTGACGAGTGAAGTAAAGACAACTTGTGGCTAAGAAAGTGAAGAAGTGTTGGATAGTGCCAGTACGTGCTGTTGAGCTGACTGGAATGAGAGCAAATACTTGAATAGATTAGCTGATTCCTCGCCACACCTCTCTGCTTGTTTTGTATAACGGCAGCGGCTCTGTTGACTAATCTGTATGTAAGTGGCTTGTGTTCGGGGGGACTGATGATGCAGCATCAGCGGGAGCATGTCCTGCTTAATCGCCTCATGTAGATGCAGCACCATGAAAGGACTGAAGAATAACACAATAATGTTTTCTTTTTTTTTTAAACTTAGCAACACATATGTACTGATAATGACATTTATTATGTTTTATGCATCCCATTTGTTCACAGGATCGGTGGGGGATGATTGTTTAAAATGCACGCTACCCGAGTGCCAGACTTTTCAAACCAGTGCCAGCAGCATGTAGGAAAAAACTTCAAATTGAACCTAGATGGTGACATGTTATCATTTCCGTCTCCAGCTGGATGTCTTTCCATCTGCCTCCCATCTGCACTAGCAGACTTGTCATATTTTCCATCTGCTAAGTGTCTTAAACATACCTGAGTGCGAGCAGAACAAAATTATTCATTCCAGCAACATTTCTCTTCTGAATTACTACACAACTGAACTCACTGTTGGTTGCAATGAAAGCAGCAAGTTTAGTAGCAGAAATTGTGTTTTTACAGCTTTATTCGACTAATTTGATTAGTCTCATTAAAGTTATTAAACTCGGTGTGCCAACAGACTGACTGCGCCTCGTATCAAGAGACTAATGTGGGACTATTAAAAAGATATTAGTGTTTCGCTGAAGCTGAGTTTCTGCTTTGTTTTTCTGTTGTAATTCTGCAGCCTCACCGTATTTTCATTTCCATACAAGGAGCTAAAGTTGCCTGCTTTTTCTGTTTTTCCGTGTCTTTTAGACATCACAGGTCCTCTTGAAGCTGTTCAGTCACGGTGAGGTCGCTGCCACCTCCCAGTGCAGTGATACTGGAGGTAACTAAGAAGAGCCTGAGAGTACGTGTTGTATTGATTCATTGAGCTGCAGTTAACATTTAAACATTCATTAGCATGCACTGGGTGTACGCTGATGTTTGACCTTGTGGATTTCAATCATGCATATTGCATGTGCATTTGTTTGCTATGGTAAACAGCACTGTGATCTCACTACAGGTGTGGAGGGGAAATATCTAAATTGTATTTCCCACACCTAAAAGAACATAGCAGTCATTTTGAATGTTTCTTGCCAATATATTCCTGGACATGAGAGTTAACCATGATGCATTTCATACATCAAGCTGCCTTTAATGTTTCACATGTCTGCATTTGGTTTACCTTCCTTGCAGGCAGCCATTGGTTTCCATGCATTTATATGGACATATAAATACCCTGTCACAGCAGTTCTGTGCATGCAAATGCAGAGTTTGCAAATCAGTCTGCATTTAAACTGCATTACCACACAGACATTAAAGTAACAGACAAAAACGAATGCTTGCACCAATACCAGTGTAGAAATTTTACAAGTAAATGTCGTGCATTTAAATTTACACTCAAGTCAAAGTGCAAAAGTATTAACATCGAAATATATTTAAATAAGAAGCAAAAAGAGAGAAGGACTTATTATGCAGAATGACATATGTGAGAAAAATATATATTATTTGATTATAATTACTGATGCATTAATGTGTTCGTCATGGTTGGAGCTGCTAAAGTGATTTAACTTCTCTATTATTTGCTGGACAGCGGTGAATTCTGCCTCAAGGATCAAAACTGTTTTAATCTAAATACTACATAAACATGAAATCGTACTTTATTTGCTAATTATATGTTGTTAAGTCTGCAAAAATAACGGAAATCATCAAATAAAAAACACAATATTTGCCTTTGAATTGTGGTGGAGTAGAAGTATAAAGTAGCAAAAAATTAACATACTCGAGTAAAGTACAAGTAACGCAAACCTGCACCCAAGTACAGAACGTGAGTAAATGTACTTAGTTACTTTCTAATACTGCAAGTAAGTTTCAAAAGTTTGCTAATCAGTCATCATGCTGTTCCAAAACGAGTCGCTGCTGTAATAGTGTTACAATTCGCTGACTGAGGCCAGGCTCAGGTGATGGAAGTTTTAATATCCTGATGGATTTGGAAATGCACCGCACACGTAAACTTCACAAATATTCTCCTCTCTAATCTCCGACATGAATATGCGACAAACCTCGGAAATAATGGCACATCACAGGTTATTAAAATGATTGTGCCAGAGGAAGCAATCAGGGAGCAGAGCAGCGCCTCACATGATCTCATGGGGAAGCCGATGTAAACAGAATGGAGACTGTGGTGCAACTGCTGTTTGTAACAATACTTTGCAGTGAGTAAAAAACAAAAGGCAGAAGGCTAAACAAGTCTGGATTACTAAGATGCAGTCAACATGGATTGTCTATTCGTCAGCAAGACTGCAGTTGCAATGTCTATAGCTAACGTTAGCGCTACGGGCTAAAATCTTTATCGGCAACCGTGTCCACTGTTCTAAAGTTTGATAATATTGTGGCGACCCAGTAAGTCTTTAGAGGTGTCAGACTAGGATCTGTAAACATCTCACATTACCTCGGCCACACATCGGTTCAGACCAAGTTTCCAGACCAGCTTTCTTCTGATTGCTGGGAGGGGGAAATCGACCAAAAACTCCAGTAGTTTGAGTTTATAATAAACATTGTATTGATGGTAAGACGAAAAAAAAAACAACGTCATTAAAACTACACCAGTAAACTTTTTTTTTTTCTTTAAACTTGTTGGTAAGAATTTAAAACTTTAAAAATACTTGGGGGAGCCTATAAAGATCTCAAATACAAGGAGAGGCATTGTGAGATGAATTAAATTATATTAATTAAATTAATGTGAAATGAAGGTTATTTCCAGGATGTAACCAAATGAAGGACCGACGGTTTATCTGTACACTAATGTGTGGAACGTTGCCGTCATAAAGGAAAGGTCACATTATCCAAGGACTTCAGATCTGTCCAATATCTGCTCCTTTCTCGTGACGGCCGGGAAGATGTTTTCTTCTGCTTCCTGTTGGCTCACTTACTGCCACACAAATAAACCGTAACCACTGCAAATGCTATTAGTAACGCTTTCCCATCGTGGTGTCTGCCGTGAAAAAGAGGCTTATTGAAGTGATTTTTTTTTGCCCGGCATTCTCATGTCAGAAGCCTTCATGTGTTCGAAGGCTGCCTGATTTTAAGCACCTCATGATAACAGCTGCCATTTGGAAATCTGCTGATTGCTTGCATCTCAGTGCAGCAGTGTAAGTGGGCTTCCAGCTGATGAACAGCTCAGTGATTAGCACCGTCACCTGCAAGTTACACGCTCATTCATTTATCTATTCTGTGATTGCGGGTGCTCCTGTCTGAGCTGTGTCTGAATGTGTCTCTTTGCATGCCAGGATTTGACGGGAGCACGGCGATATATTGACGAGGGAACAAATAGTGCACAACAACAACAGCTGCTTGAGGGACTTGGGGAGAATAAGTGTATTAGAGATGTCGCTAAAGTGAAAGGGGACATGCAATATCTTAGCATTAGCGTCCATGAGACACGAGGGGATATAATGCATCCGAAGCAAGGGGAGCCGAGAGAAGGCAAATGAAAGAGCATTAAAGTACGCTGCAGAAAAGATTGTGGAAGGAACGGGGGAGTGACGGAAGTAGAACAAGATGTGACCGCGGTTATGAGGGGGGGAAAGCGTGCACAGTGGTATAGCTTCATACAAGACCGCTGTCCTCCTTTTTTTGCTTGCATGAAAATGGGACAGCGAGGAAGAAAAAATAACGATGAAATACAGAATTCTTGCTTTAATGAGGAAGGAAAGGCGGTCATTCAAAGTCAAAGTTTGGAACTTTTATTTGTGTGAAGACTTGATAGAAGCAGGTATAAAGTGAGGAAAGCACACACAAGCATTTAATAATGTGTACTGCAGTGACTATAAGAAGCAGTGTTTAGTGTGTTTTGGGGGCAGCAGCTTATAAACCGAGGCCGACGGAGAGACCGGACAGTGGAAGAAGCTGCCCTCCTTCTGAGAGTTAAGATATACAGAGAGGTAGGAAGCTGATGTGTACAGCTGTCCTTATATATATATACACACAGACACACACAAGGACACGTACACAGACACCAAATGTCATTTGAACTGAATCAGAAATCTCCAGAGGCGTCTTGGCCAGAGCGCAGCGCTTCCTAGAAACGGGAGCAACTGTCCTGGTACTTGACCTTTTTTACTCAACTCGACCATATTTGACATTTCAGTCCTACAGAGTCCCCAAAAGGCCTTGTCTGAAAGTTTTTTTTTTTTTTGAGGACAAGTTTTGTAGTTTTGGTGTGTCGCAATACTTCGGCATTACCCCACAATATATTCTTTTTGATCCACGTGAACAGCTAATGTGTTAAAATACAATATTACTTAGGGTGACTCTACAGGACAAGAATGTTGTTTCCTTTGGGATATTTTTCCTCTAGATCATATCTTGTTTTGGACAAGCTGGAAGAAAACTTAAAAATATACGATCAGATGTTTATTTTTACTACATTTTGTCTGTTTGACATTTTTGTAAATGAGCATATATTTAATAGGATAATACCTCGTTTTCATATTTAAACATAACATTTTTGTAAATGAGCATATATTTAATAGGATAATACCTCGTTTTCATATTTAAACATAACATTTTAGAAAACTTGAAATACAAGAAATGATTGTTTTAATGTTAGTAATCAGTTTCAGGGGGATATCTACTAGTTTAAATTTTACCCATAAATACTGGTGCCTAAATAAATATATCTTTTAAGGCTGTTTCTTCAAAATAAGTTGTTTTTTTCTCAAACTGAGCCACAAATCTCCACTTCAGTAGTACGTACATGCACCACACCTCCAGTTTTATTCCCATCTTTATTCTGGAGGTTTTCACTGAGGGCTTTGTTCATATACCGTTGGTTGGTCTGGTTTATAAAACGTTTTATTCCTAAAAAATGGCAAAAATGCATTTTTCTCTGGCTGTTGACACTATTTTCTTATTTATGAAGTGATATAAACAGATAAGCAGAATCACCTCTGTAAAGACAGATAGATAGGTAGAAGCAAGAACTCTGGAGCTGCTTTTATCCAATGTTTAGATTTATGTCTGGAAATTGGGTTGTTTTTGGATATATAATGACAAATTTGCATATTGACACAGAACATTTCAGGAAAAAAAGATCACTGCTCTATAAATGGCTCCATGTATATATTTCATGCACATACTTGTTGGTTAATAAATTCCCCATATCCACCTGTTGTGTTTCCCCTTCAGGTAAACACTCTGGAAAGGAAAGAGCAGATGATGCTCTTGATGACGCTTCAAACTGATGCATTTAGCGCTCGTTGCTGATTTTAAAAGGGCGATCTCTGACAGTATCCAGATGCTGGCTGTGAGCACAGCTGCAGCTCCTCAATCTGTCTGCGACGCGTGAAGCCGTGGCTGAATATGGGTATTATTCAGACTTTGGCTGCTGCTGTAGTTCGGTCTGTGGTGCTGTGAGTGTGTCACGGTGTTACTGTTTAATCCAGTTGTGCTTCGATGACAGATGTGCTACCGAAACTTGAAGAATACATTATTTTCAACACAATGCATAACCTGCAAAACCAACACAGCTGCATGTAGTCCGCGTTGCAACCATTAAAAACGAACAGCCGGATTTGTAACAGCCGAAGCAAAGCCTTGACTGCAGCCACAGTGACAGCAGTGTCAACCCAAGTCCACAGTCACAGGAACATATGCAGTCCCTCTTGGCAGCGGTCAGTGAGGGAGCTGCTGAACCAGCTCCTCCACTTGTCTTTAAGTTTCAACGGTACAGACTGGTGACTGAGCAGCAACATTATAAGTAAATATCAACCCTCACTGTTGGTAACGCCGTGTTTTCTCATTATGTACCGTCTCAACCAGCGGTGGTCTACTATAATACATAATACTGCATCATAATAAAGTTCCGCCTTTCTCTCTGTGTGAAGTAACACAGTTTCCGCAGTTACCTCTCAGGGTTTCTGTACAATTCTTCTTTCATTGTCACTGGTCCTGTCTTCTGTGAGAAGATTTGAGACCTAAAAGGATTAGGCGTTGCTCAGGGTTTAGTACGACGAAGTATATTTTTGGTAATCTTAAACCAAGCACAAATAAGAGGAGCTTTACACCAGATTAGCTACCGGTCCGTCCCTCAGCAAATACACAGAAATGCCAAAAAAATACNATTTGCATATTGACACAGAACATTTCAGGAAAAAAAGATCACTGCTCTATAAATGGCTCCATGTATATATTTCATGCACATACTTGTTGGTTAATAAATTCCCCATATCCACCTGTTGTGTTTCCCCTTCAGGTAAACACTCTGGAAAGGAAAGAGCAGATGATGCTCTTGATGACGCTTCAAACTGATGCATTTATCGCTGGTTGCTGATTTTAAAAGGGCGATCTCTGACAGTATCCAGATGCTGGCTGTGAGCACAGCTGCAGCTCCTCAATCTGTCTGCGATGCGTGAAGCCGTGGCTGAATATGGGTATTATTCAGACTTTGGCTGCTGCTGTAGTTCGGTCTGTGGTGCTGTGAGTGTGTCACGGTGTTACTGTTTAATCCAGTTGTGCTTCGATGACAGATGTGCTACCGAAACTTGAAGAATACATTATTTTCAACACAATGCATAACCTGCAAAACCAACACAGCTGCATGTAGTCCGCGTTGCAACCATTAAAAACGAACAGCCGGATTTGTAACAGCCGAAGCAAAGCCTTGACTGCAGCCACAGTGACAGCAGTGTCAACCCAAGTCCACAGTCACAGGAACATATGCAGTCCCTCTTGGCAGCGGTCAGTGAGGGAGCTGCTGAACCAGCTCCTCCACTTGTCTTTAAGTTTCAACGGTACAGACTGGTGACTGAGCAGCAACATTATAAGTAAATATCAACCCTCACTGTTGGTAACGCCGTGTTTTCTCATTATGTACCGTCTCAACCAGCGGTGGTCTACTATAATACATAATACTGCATCATAATAAAGTTCCGCCTTTCTCTCTGTGTGAAGTAACACAGTTTCCGCAGTTACCTCTCAGGGTTTCTGTACAATTCTTCTTTCATTGTCACTGGTACTGTCTTCTGTGAGAAGATTTGAGACCTAAAAGGATTAGGCGTTGCTCAGGGTTTAGTACGACGAAGTATATTTTTGGTAATCTTAAACCAAGCACAAATAAGAGGAGCTTTACACCAGATTAGCTACCGGTCCGTCCCTCAGCAAATACACAGAAATGCCAAAAAAATACAGCAGATGCGGTGAACAAAGTGCAGTGAAGCCCACATGGAAGTCTCAGTCATATAAATAAAACTACAAAATCTGGTAAAGATGTCAACATGTCTCGTGTGTATGTCTGAGAATAAAATAAAAAATTCAGTTATTTATCATTTCAAATAAATGCTGACGTGACATGAAATGGCTACTTCAAATATTTTCATGACATGATGAGGAAATAAAACCTGTCTTCACGGGCCGTGAATGAAAAGAGATTTCGCTCAGAACATTTGAACAGCGCAAGAGCAGTTCTGTGAGTTCGCTTATGCACCAGGTGGACATCTGTTTAACATGCAGCTTAAATATGAAATCAAAGACTTTTTTTATCCATCTTTTGGTGTTGGACTGTTTTTCGAATCTAACATGTCTGAGACGCACATGATGAGAAAACCTGGCTGCACTCGCTTCAATCTCCAGCTGTAAGTGAATTCTGTATTAAGCTCAGATCATTTCAATCTACTTTGGTAGTTTTATGAATGTGCTTGAGCTGCAGCGATTGACAGAGGGGTTGGGAAGAGAACAGGGCAGGGACCTTGTTTGCACATTCAGGAAGCAGAGATGTAAAGTTACATCTAAGCCATGTTAAGGTGGGAAAAAAAAAACTTCTAGATTGGAGACTGGACACTAATAAAAAAGAACATTGTCAGGTACAACTTTCTTCACTGTTTTGTGACTACTTCACAAGGAGGGGATGGGAGAGGCCGATAGGATGAAACTTGACTAGCGTAGCGACTGGTATCACCAGCGCTTGGAGTGGCAGGCATGCTGCTCATGTGAGCACCTGGGGACGGAGCTTGGGTCGGGACATGTTGGGGATATCCTGGGCCAGCTGGCTGGTTGGGTCTTAAAGGAAAGACAAGTGGCCTGTGATAGTTGGGCAGCGCCCAGAGTTTCGGGTCACCATTAACAGGTTTCTGTACCTTGGGAGCACTCGGTGTGCGTTGCGGATTCGAGACTGCATTCTGCCATTTCACAAGTAAAGGGTTGTTGTTGCGTCTCCGTACAGGTGCGGTTGGCTGGTAACTTGAAGCCTGCGAGTTGCTCTGATCGGCGGCTGGAGGCGTCAAAACGTCATCGTCACCATCCGTCAGGTTATTTGAATCTTCTGTGACTCGATACGCATTTTTTAGATGGCAAACCAACGCTGCCACTGAACAGCAAAAAAATCCAGGAAACCCACAAAAGAAGTCCAAGAGCCCTGGCTGTTAGCTGAGAAGCAGCACCCCACACCTCTCAGTCACAGACACTTCTCAGTTTTGTGACTACAGCTTCTTCTTCACCATCTCTCTTTTGAGCTAATATGACAAAATCATTCCCATAACTCCACAACATCCACACAGATGGACTAATATACACAGTGGGTGACTGAAGTCCTAAAATGGAGACTTTGGTGATCCTCTCACGGTTCAGGCTCTTGCTAATGATATTTCAATATTTGCTCTAACACAAATGGACAAGTCTGTCCGGTATGATTTCATCCACTTTGAGTAATAACAGATTGTTTATATCTGGGACAGCTTAGTGCAAAGTGCTGACTTACTGCCTAGAAGAGGCCTTTGTGTGAGTCAAGAAACGCTGCTGCTTTACCCTAATTAACCTTCCGGCTTGGTTTTTCCAGACCTGCTATGACACGGTTGGCTCCGGCCCAAAGCTGTGTGAAACAGTTGCAAGTTGGTACTTTTCAAGAGGGCAGAGACGAAGCTGCTCGTGAGAATAAACCATCCCAGTCAAAGGTCAGACCTGTTGGAGGCTCGCTTAATTGGGTTCTCTCTCCGAGATGGCGAGGACGGGTTACAAGCTTTCGGCGATAAACAGAGACTCAGGATGATATTACAAGTATGAGAGGGGAAGGGGAGAGAGACTAATTTAAATTCACCCTCAGATGGGATGTAGTGTTTATGTAGTAATTCAATTGTGCTAAATGATGCCAGTAAATGAGTCCCAAATTGTCAAAGCAACTTTGAAAACTGTGCGGCTTTTACACTGAGCGCAAAGATAACATTTGCTCATGCACACAAAGATCTAAGTTTTGCACCACACTGCTTTTTGTCTCTGCATATCCCCTCTGTATCGCCTTTTTTTCCCTTTCCCCTTCTCTTGTCCGTTGTATTTCTCTCTAAGCAGCTGTTGGAAGGCGACCAAACGCTTGAACAATTACAGAGCTCGAGTCAGAAGTGAACAAATCTACTGCATTTTAACACAGTGCGTCCTTCAAGAGATGATGCATTACAATAATACTGGTTGTGTGTGGAGATTATTGAGCTTTTGGGGAAGCACATTGCGATCATAATGTAGACGTTTAATGATCGCACTGCATTAAAACTAACAAAGAGAGTTAAAGCGCTTTTCAGGGTCTTGTGCAAATCTCAAATGTGATGCTTACTGCAATTTTTTTTAGTATTTGTGTGGATGTTGATCTTGTTTTGTTTGTGCTTGTGTGTGTGTGTGTGTGAGTGTGTGTGTGTGTGTGTGTGTGTGTGTGACCATCGCACTCACTCGACTGTGTCCTCCCAGCTACACCAGCGTCTCTGATCCAGCTCCTGCATGTCCTGCCTGAATATGGCGAGGCAGATCTCCTCAATGGCGTTTTCATATTCGGGGCCGCACGCCAGCGCCGACACACACTGAGACGCTAGTGGGAGAAGAAAAAGAGAAAAAAAAAGGAGAAGAGGGGGATGTAGTTAGACCACATGTATAACTCAGAAGAGATCTAAAATCTGTTTTAAAGAATGTAAACCAGTGAGCAGGGTGAGAGCACAGGGGAACACTTAAGAGTAAAAGTGTGCTGCTGCTGCTATCTTTTCTCTTTAGATCACAGCAAGCTAACCCATTTCCTCATCTGTTGGACACGACGGGGAAATGCACGGTGGCCGACGGGGGCGAATGATGTGCATGTACACAAATTAGCTGCATATACATGAATGCATTGCATAAACAGCAACACGCTGCATAAAGAAAACGCTGCATATACAGACGCGCTACATTAATGAACACACATTTACCGCCTTCTGCTCGCTTCGTCTGTATGGTCACTGCCGACTGTCAATCAAGCCAGCCACGCCCCTTGCCCCGCAAAATGTTGATGGTTTTTTAAAAGTTCAGTATTGATTTATTTTCAGATTGGTCACCTGATCTCTGGATTTGACCATGAAAACTAATAAGAAAAAAATCCTGAGCTGTAGGAATGCAGTATTTCATGATCCGTGATCACTTCTTTTCCAATTCAAGTCTATGGGAGCCAGGGCTTTATGGAGCCAGCAGCTGGCGGACGTAGGTTTTTGACACTTCCGGGTTGGCTTCATTTTTCAGGGCCGGTTGCTACGTCCATCTTTTATACAGTCTATGCTAAAGATTTAAAAACTGCCCCTAGAGGCCATTTGTGTATATGCAGCTCGTTTGTGTATGTGCACATCATTTACACCCGTCGGCCACCATAGAAACGCCATCTGCCAGCACAGTGTTATCTACATCATTCAGAAGTGACACGGCGTACAGAACAAGAACATTTCCAGCGAGTTCCCGCTTGATATCTTTTATTTTTTTTTAAAGATTAAGACGAGAACTCTTTGGATGTGGAAGTGGACGCTTTGACACATTAACTGTGGGACTGCGTGTGCTGGCAAAAAGACGAGAGGAACAAAAGACGTAACACGGCTAAAAACGGATAAAACCATAATGAGGCTGATCCCTGTGAAACTGTTAAATTGCTGCGGTTAAAGCAATTTATGATCTGATAGAACAGATAATGCATTATAATCCTCTTAAAAGAATCATTTTCACATTAATGGAAATGTGCCTAATCTGCTCTCTTACTGAGAGTTACAGGAGAGGAGCATTTTCATATATGTGAGCAAGACGTGAAGCTATAAACAGCAGCTCATTAGCTTCATTTAACATAAACACTCAGGGCAGCCAGGGCACAGCGATCTATCACAGTTTCCTCACAGTGGTGGCCTGCTGGCAACAAACCTTCCATTTGCTTTTAAAATAGCTCTGTATTAGTGTCAGTAGCCTCGAGTGTCCATTTATTATTCTTATGAGTGGTGGTATTAAAAGGCTGGTGCATTTGTATGCGTGTCGATAGGGTGGGGGTGGTGGAGGAGCTGCAGGCTGTTTGTGGTAAAAAAAAAAAAAAGTCCAGAACCTTTTTTTTGTTTGTTCCAGTCTAACATTGCTGCAGTAATTACTTATTCTCAAAGCCTTTTGTCACATTTTGTTCCTTGTTTCGTATCCTCACTCCCCCATTTTTTGTCTCAGTCTGTTCTTCTTCATACATCTCCATTCAGCCATCTTTCTTTCTAAGCTTTTCTCTTAATCTCTCCTTTCTGTTTTTTTTCCTCTTTGCA
This sequence comes from Stegastes partitus, assembly GCF_000690725.1. Taxonomy (NCBI): domain Eukaryota; kingdom Metazoa; phylum Chordata; class Actinopteri; family Pomacentridae; genus Stegastes; species Stegastes partitus. The sequence continues at coordinate 119,967 of NW_007579483.1, read as the reverse complement.
GAGTTTGTTAAGAAGACCACATTGTTGTCTTTGAAAATGATCTTGATTCACTGATATCAGAAAAAAAAAATGTGTGCGGATTACCACATTAGACCATAAGTCAACGTTTGTGGTACTTCAGGATCTGTGCTTCAGCATATTACTTTTGGAATAACATAATGGAAACTGTATTAAAGCACCAGGTCTCAACTTTGAATAGCTGAGACCTACAACGGCATTCAGAGAACTGGGTGTGAGATATAACGCTTTTGAAGACCGGCGCAGGTGAATCAAGTTTTGTAAACAAGTTCATATGATGTTTGTTTTTTACACACTGGTAGACATTCAAAAAACAAGCAGTCAGCACCATAGTTGAGTATTTCTGCCTTGAAAGTTCAACAGACCGATGATTAGAAACACAGATTCAGGCTTATGGGGTTTCACATGTACCAAACCTAAACCTGTCAACTCTTCTTTATCAATGTTCTTCTTTAGAAACCAGCTCTAACATGTCCTACTGATTTACTTTAATATTCCAACTTGCCATTGTGTAGTGCAGTTTTACAATGTCTGGGCAGAGCTGATAGTGAGCTGGTGTGCTCGGGAAGGACTTCATAGAGTTGCATATTCTAGAGCAGGGGCGTCGAACTCCGGTCCTCGAGGGCCGCAGTCCTGCATGTTTTAGATGTTTCCTTCTTCCAACACACCTGATTCAAATGATCAGGATCGTTATCAGGCTTCTGCAGAGCTTGATGATGAGCT
>NW_007579483.1:116786-119199 GCF_000690725.1 Stegastes partitus | reverse complement strand
GCAGTCAGCACCATAGTTGAGTATTTCTGCCTTGAAAGTTCAACATACCGATGATCAGAAACACAGATTCAGGCTTGTGGGGTTTCACATAAGGAACCAATCCTGTCAACTTCTGAGGTGGAACTTTCTTTATCGATATTCTTCTTTAGAAACCAGCTCAAACATGTTCTACTGATTTACTCCAATATTCCAACTTGTCATTGTGTAGTGCAGTTTTACAAGGTTTGGGCAGAGCTGTTAGTGAGCTGGTGTGCTCGGCAAGGACTTCATAGAGCTGCTTATTCTAGAGGAAACAACAGTCATCTAAGGCAGGACGGGATTATTTTCATGGCACAAAAAAACAACAACTTCTAAATACGTAGTTTCGAGACACAGAGATGGATTTGAACCCCTCGTGTCCAAACTGCTCTGAACTCTAAATGACAAGAAAATGTTTTGGAATGCAGAGGCACACAGGAACATTTCGTGCACTCAGAATATCCTCGACCGGCTCAGCCATTCACCTAATCATAATCCAATTGAACCGCATTCCACTTGTTGAAGACTGAAGTGAAGGCGAAGAGATCGCACAGCAGGTCGGAGCTGAATGACTGAAAACCTGCAAGAGTATCATCAGGGACGACACAAAGCACCCGGTGGCTTCAGACGATCATCGATGGTAAACTATGTCCCACAAAATATTAAATGTCATTCGACTCCTTGGGTCTGTCTAATTATTTTGGACACTATGGGTTATAAGTCACACACGGTTCTTTCAGTACAGATGTATCCCAGACTGGACATTTTAATGTGGTAAACACATTATTTCAATTGCAATATGCTAAAGCGTGGAGCCTGAAGTCTAAAGTCTGGACTAGATGTGTTTGTATTAAAGGTACGATATAGAAACATGTGGGACAACCCAGTCAGTGTCACTCTGAGGATGGCATGAAAAACTAAACTGCACAAAATGGAGGATGAGAAATAAAAACAAATAACTTGTTTACATTCGTGCCGTGAATCTGCGTCACGCTGTGAGGAGATCAAATGATAAAAGGTTCATCTACAGTCTGCACAACTCCAACCAAAGGCTGTGATCAAAGAGCGAGATCAAGTGTGCCTTGTTTGTGAGAGACACAGTCAGAGATGAAGAGCAACAGCAGGAGAAAGTTAAAAGGTGAGAGTTTGCATAGTTTTGTGTGGCTCAGATCCTGCTGGCAATCCCCATCTTCTAACTAAACTAACAAAGCAGGACAGCAGCTTCCAAATTGACCCATCAGAGCTTTTTCCTGATCTGGCATCCCTTCTGGTAGGAGTAATGGTTAGGATTATAAATATAAAACAACATGTAAAGGTTAAGGAAAGATTGAGCGCTAATCTGTGCTGGAACGCAAACTCCTGCCTCCCACATGTTGGACTCTTTTACTTTCCACTTCGGTACGAAAAGGGCACGGTCCTCCCTGTAGTGGTGATGAAGGGCATGAACTGGGTGTTGCAATGTTGTGAACTTAAATTCTTCTTAAACACAAGCGTACCAAACTGTTTGAACAAATGGCTGCTGTCATTTTTTTTCTGGTGTGTACAGTGTCCGTAATATCCTGCTGAACAGTTTAGTCCATGATCATAAACAGTGATTACCTTCGTCATTCAAACAAAGTGAGCCACGCATTCACGTCAATGCTTGCTTTCACTTTTGACTAGAGATCAGACTGTCCTCCCACAAAGCAAACATCAGCACCAGCTGTTTGATATATAAGTGACAGAGATCTCTAGTGGCTGTAGAAGATGGGAACAAAGAAGAAAACTGGATGGTGCCTCTACCGCATTAAAAAGTTTGAGTAAGTCTTTAAAGACTCCTTTGTAGCCAACACAAATAGCATAATCATGGTCCTTCCCAAACCTTAACCACATGTTAGTCATTGTAACTACAGTTTGACTGATGGGATGTTGACCGCAATATAAAGCTAGATTCTGTAAGTGAAGACTATTTAGTTGCTCTCCTGTTCTCGTGTTCATACCGTATTTGAAAAATTGTAAATTCATGGCTCTGTGGGGGTTTGTGATCTCAGGGATTATCTGCTTACTCAGATTGTTCCAGAGCATCACGAGCAGAGTCACCGCCAAACTAAATGTATGTGATCCCAAATAAATGGTTAAAATCTGACAAAGTGTCCTGTCTGAAATGTGCCAAAAGTGCTGCGGTGTTTGGCTTTGCAACTAAATCCATGACACTTAATGCCAAGAGATGCTTACAGAACAGGAATCGGCCAAATATTCAAAATGTTTAGATGAACAGCTGGTGTCATTAAACCTTAGCAGAAGAAAGCTGATAGCTGAATGGGTTGAATGCGTATCACATGAGTGTAAATGCCTCCAACCATAGACTGTATAAAAGATGGACGTAGCAACCGGCCCTGAAAAATGAAGCCAACCC
>NW_007579483.1:111267-113401 GCF_000690725.1 Stegastes partitus | reverse complement strand
TGCTGGTTGAGTTCAGGGATTTCCTCAGAGCCCATTGAAATTCTCTCAGTGTCTTGACTTGACCTGACTTCACTCGTGCATTTAGGAAGCTGCTGCAAACACAAACCTGCTTTCAATCAATTTATCCGGTTAATGCTCTTGAACTATTTTTGTTCGAAAGCAGATATTGGATGGCCTTTGACCCTCGCTGCTGCCTCCTCTCTCTCTTCTTTGTGTGGCGTCTCCCAGGATGCACTGTTTCTCCAGCTTTGTGTTCGTCATGTGTGTTGTGTGCATGTGTGTGTTATTATGTGTGCAAGATGAATTGGACTACAACCTCAGATGCATAAGAAGCTAAACTAAGAACTAAGGGAGCTCTGTGATGAAAGAATCACTGTATTTGAATTCTTTTTGTTTGTCTGATCATACATGTTCATGCACATTTGTGTGTTTGCGTATGCATGAGCTCTAAAACAACCCAGCTGTGCTTCTGACTCCTGACAGTTCTGACCTGCACATACTTCCTTTATCGCCCTCTCGACCGCCTCGGAGCCTGTATTTGCAGATTAGAACGTTAATCTTGTTTGTGCTCACATTTTAGAGTCTAGTTTGACAAGCCGTCGGTCTGCTGCTGTCTCGTCAGACTGCAAGCTATTACCTGTAATCACATCTGGATGGAGTGTCGGAGGTGCTGCATCAAGCACAGGGTGGTTTTACACGGGTTTAGAATTAAAGTGAATGGGTTCACATTTAGTCACTGCATGTGTGCTTAAACTGAGGAATGCAGCAGGTGACAAGATTCAAGTCAGATGAACTAAAGGTCTAAATATAGATGCGGCAAAGGAAACAGAAAGCACTTAATGACAGGTTTCAACTCTGTGGAACTGGACTCAAACTTTTTTTTTTTTTTTGCATTAAAAAACTGCGAATAGTGACATTTAAAAGCTGTACAAATCTTTCTTTTCTTTTTTGTTTTGTACATTTAATTTAAGAGGTAGAACTGTTTGTTTCGTCAATGGGACGTGAGACCTTCTTGTGCANTCGGTAACTGTAGTCTGTAACAGTCGAGTTTTATGAAACGTACCTTTAACGAGGTGTACGCTGTCATCAGTCTGCACCTGTGTTTTCATGTGAGTGCTGTTGGATGCATCAGCACTGGTCAAGTCTATTCACCGCTATTTTCCTTTGCTCAAAAGAGAATAACAGCGATGGTGCACCGGGGGTAACTATTTTGTTCACGTATGAAGAGAAAGTCGCCGAACAACCGGCCTTGATACGGTTGGAGTGTGTTTAACAAACGACGAGCAGGTTTCTGAAACCCCAGTGTTGTGTGGACGTGAGTTCTGTCTGCCGGTTTTCCTCCACTCTCCACGGCCTCAGTCGAGCTACATGGACTCAAACCGTCACAAGTCTCATTGGGCTGCGTTTCAGCTCCTATTTCATAAGTTGTCTGACAACCGAAACAATAAATCCCAAAACAAAGGAACACAAACATCACCTGAACAGCTTTTAGTTTCCACCACCGCGTGAAAGAACCACAAAACACAATGACATGGATTTTTGCTCACCCTGAACCCTAACCACATGAACAGGTTTTGCTTGACGTGACCTCATTTCACTACAACATAATCAAAATTCACATTTGACATATCGAAAAATGGCAATATCACACTTTTGCTACCAACAAACCAAATGTCAAACTAGACGTGGAGCAGCGTTTCAATTTCCCTGACCAACTGACTTTCATTTTACCTTATTGGTTATTTAAAAATAGACATTGCTGCGAGCGCACGGTTTGGAAAGGCAGCAGCATCGGGGCCAAAAGCTTTCCATTAGCTTGTCCTCAACAGAAACAAAGCGGTTCAGCAAGTGTATCAACAGAAGATAACTGTGGTTCCCGGCTGTGTGGAAACTGCACATTTATCTGTCAGTTGAATGGAAAAACACATTTGTGTACGCAAGAGAAACACCTGTCGACCTAATCTTTCCTCTCATAACTTGAGAAAAGGCTACAGTGAAATATCCCAAACAGTCTGCGACAAAACTTTTTTTTTTTTTTTCTCAACAAAAGTCATCTTATCCTGTTGCTTAAACATGTGTCCCTCACTGTCTAATCACTTTTATGTTCCAGACACACACAGCCGAGGAAAGGTCA
>NW_007579483.1:101641-109283 GCF_000690725.1 Stegastes partitus | reverse complement strand
ACAACCGCACTGAGAAACGAGCATGAATAAAAATGCATCTGTCTCGTGGCATTTTGCGAAATCAGAAATAGTTTTTCTCATGAATTTCTAACTTGTTCCTCGGCAGCATCCCACTGCATTGCACACAGCAGCAGGGGTTGGCAGGGGAAGCGAGCGTTTGAGAGAGAAATGCAAATGTTCGCGCGCTGCTTGATGATGCATTGATGAAGCAGACTGGGGGCATTTAGAAAGTTTCAGTCGTGGTCTTCGCAGCACACAGTTTGGTCCCCCGTGACTGGAAGGAAGCAAAGCGAGACTGGAGTGTTGCAGAAGATGGATGTTTTCTTCCCTTGTTGGACAGTCTGCAATTTTTCCTCCCACTTTATCTCCGTCCTGCAAATTTTGTAGGTGACACACCTAAACCTTCTTCCAAAATCCCATTTCAATCTTGAGTAATTATTTCTCCTGCCAAGAATTACAGAGCTTCTACCCAAAGGTTTTTAAGACCGCCTCTGGTGAAAATCCTCTTTTTTTTTTTTTTTTTACCTTGTTAACAGGCCCATATGGTGTTTTATATTGGTTGAAAGACACATCATTAGTGGGGAAAAAAAAAAAAAGAAGCAGTCAGCGCCATGGTTGAGAATTTCCTCTTTGAAACTGCAGAGTATCAGTGACAACCTCAAAAAGATTCAGACGTCCAGGGGTTTTGCGTATAACAAACTAATCCTGTCAACTTGTGGGACGCTGCTTTTTACACAGAAAATAGTTTTTAGAGGTTACCAGAGATGGACTTTAAAAAAATGAGAAAAACAAAACCACACATATAAATGCACTGAGCCTTCAAGTAGTAAGCCTCTACGCATATACATTTATACATACAGCATATATAATGACAATCAGATTATGGGTGCCTATGCCGTGTAATTGGCTTCCTCTGCCTTCCACTCCCACGGCTTTGATTTCCTGTTCCACCCTGTTTTCCAACAGCACAATGCAATTATGCTCCTGTTTAACATGTGTGTCATTACGTTTTCCTCCCAGAGTCAGTGCCACTGGTTTCTGACCACAGCTTAGGACTTCAACAAAAGTCAGACAGATTCACTAGAAGCTTGAACCCCTGGTTTGGNAATAAAATGTTCCGAAAATAGCAAAAGCTTGGTGTCTTTAATAACCGGATGTATGATGATTTCTACCATGCAATTTTCTAAACACATGCATCACATTTAAAGCGATTTAAGTCACATATATGTTTGCTGAGAGTGTATTATTACACACAGAGGTATAGAGTGATTCCTGTGACCTTCATGAAAAAGCTACAACATGGTAGACGTGTCAATGGACTAATTAGCTAATTAGCTAATTAGCTAATGGCATTTTTTATTTATTTAACCTTTATTTAACCAGGTGAATCCCATTGAGATTGGCATCTCTTTTACAAGGGAGCCCTGGCCAAGAGGGCAGCAACAAGGTTTACAACAATACAACACACAAAAAATAAGCTAAGTAATATATCATCACTATTGAATACATACAGTACATAAAAACTCATTTAAAGCAGCTACAGACTTCTGTTTTTACAGCTTGTAACAAACATTTAAAAACTCCCAAGGAAACCAGGTCCGACAATTTGAGCGTTTTCTGGATCAAATTCAGGACCAAGGGGCACCGTAGCAAAACGCAGTCGTCCCAAATGCAGTGAAGGCACGAGGGACCGAGACCATAAAATGTCCTGGGAGCGGAGGCTGTACCCACCGGTAAAGCGAACAAGGAGGCGATTAAAATAGCCAGGGAGAAACCCTAAGATGGCTTTGTAGATGAAAATATGCCAGTGGAGCCATCTGCGGTAATGTAGTGATGTCAGTCATTAGAAAGGTGCGCTCTGTTAGGATCAGCGTATACGAGTTTCACCAACTCCTCACCCTGATTCATTTTATTTCCCGCCTGCCCTCTGCTAGCACGCTGTCTGTCTTTGTGTTCTCTTGCTCGGTTCTCTCCGTCGCCCGTTGTCCTCGTCACAACTCATGAGTAGAGCTGAATAAATCAGCAGAATGTAATGTTCCTTAGAAAAGCTGTGGAAAATAAGTATTCTTCACTAGTGGCGTGTTCCTGCACAGCGATTATGCACCGAAGCACAGATATTTTTTTTTTTTTCCTCTTCCACGACGAGCTAAAATGCTTTCTGTCTGCAGTGTAAGATAACTGAAGAGAAGTCATTTATGTGGACAGGCACACGGAGAAACATACGGCGAGAACGCAGACAGCAAATTTAACAACGTGTCCCCTTGTTATTGAAAAAAAAAAAGTTTCCTCCGTTGCTCCAAATGAGATGCGACAAATACATCAAGTGACTGTCAGTACGCAAAACTTAAAGAAAAATGTAACTCGTCACAGCTGCTAAATAATCAGTCATCTGAGGAAATAGTTGGTCAATTACTGTTTGAATGTGTTGTTTACTGCTGCAGTGTTCCACAATTAAACCTCAAGTTAATGCCACGCTGCATATCTTATGGGGCCACAGGGCAACAAATGTGGTGCTGGTGCCCATTCACACATGGCAGATTTATTATTGTCAACCAGTACCTCTATTTCAGAGACGTGGTCGTATCTGTTGACATGCTGGAGCACACTTTAAAGGTTATGATGGGGAGTTTACATACATTATATCTCCTGTCATATTCGACACACACAAAAAAGTGTTGTTCCCTTATGCTATAGCAAAATCCTGAGAGGAAAATCTGCCGTACTTTCACCAGGAAATAGTCAGAAAGTTTGAGGATTAAGAAACATTTAAAAACTTTAGACGCTCTAACATCAAAAATGGAAAAGCATTGTTTAGGATTATGTTCTAGTTCTAGGCCAGGAAATAAAAAGAAAGCAAAATTGTGGCATTTGTACAAAAGGTCAGATTGTCTTAAGTCGTATCTCTTCCATCGAAGCAGATGGATTTGATCGACTCATCACAAGTAAAACAACTTCCAGCCATCGTTCATCTGTTATAAATACAGCCATGCCTCGAGTTTTCAACAGAAATGTCCTGACGAAGTAGCGCCGTGATGGTGGGAAACATACCGTCAGAAGTAAGTGAAAGCGTCAGAAGTCACCGGACGCAAAGAGGGGCTTTCTCAGGACCAAATCATGGGTGGATTGAAAGTGTCTCGGGGTGCTGCACAACACTCTGAAACACTTTGTGGAGCCTGGATCAGTTGTGACAAGGTGCCATCGAGCAGAGCAAAATTAGAACACAATCAGATGATCGGTATGTCAAACAGATGCAGGATTTACTAAATAAAGAACAGAAGTCAGCAAAAGTTCTGTCAATAGAAAGTTTCCTGGTTACTCAGTAGGCTTCCTATGAGGAGAAACAACATCAAACACGTTGGGCGGACCCAACACACATATCAGCATTTCACAGTGGATGATAGAGAAAAGTCGTATTCACTGAAACCAAATTTGAGATTTGTGTCAGTACCAGACTGGTGTAAGTGACAGAGACTGGAGATAAAATGAGAGCAGGAGAAGCTGATTGGAACACTGCCATGCCTCACTGGGGTAACGTGGGGAACATATTTGTGGAGTCACGCAGCTGGAAGCTGCCGTCATTACATTTTTTTTCACAAGTCTCAAATTGTTAAACTGAAATTTTAGTTTGTAACGAAAAAAAGGCTCAACAGACGTACCTCCACTGGTGGTTTCAGACTTTTTGAAGTGACTCAATAAAATCATTCAATTACGAAGTGTTATAATAAAGAATAAAATATTTTTTTTTAACACGGTGATAGATGAGCTAAATTGCTTTCCAGTAAAGATCAGATGAGAACATTGGTACAGCTCTCATCTGTTTGGTAAATTATTGCTTTTTTGCATCAANTAAACATGCATCACAATTTGCAGACAGACTTAGTTATGAAGCAGAATTCTACTTTCACCTTTAAATCATCTGACTAAACTGCAGCTGTCTGACTAACCATCTTTCTTCTTTTCTCGGTTACAGTGCTCACATCTCGGCCTTTTGGTGATCATCGTTGTTACAACAGATCAAAATAAAGGCAACAGCTACAAAAATAAGACAATAATAATTAATACCAAACATAGATGCTCTGAAATACAACTAAACCTCCTCATAAATGATCAAATCAGCATACATAGTAAAGCAGCTGTTTGTTCCAAAGATTTGCTTAAATCAGTCGGTGAATCATGGATGAAGCCGTCCGTTAAATCGTGACTCCCTCCACTGCTAAAGTGTCAAACTGGCAAAGGGGCCAGCAGATGTTTTCTGTCAAAGGCTACGACTAATTAGGCAGCCAGAGCTTATGTTCACAAATGAGCGTCCTACACTTGGCCACTGTTTCCTTTCTGTATCGCTGCTGTCGTTTTCTCCAGATGACTCATAGAGAAGGAAACCTTTATCTCTGGCTTTTGATCAAAATTATTTTTGACCGCCGCTATCCTCTAACCCAATCTAACATCAAAACACCCACTTCCTGGACTTCTAAACACATTTTAGTCATGAATCATATCAGTTCAGGAGGTAGTAGAGGAGAGGAGAGATCTGTTTGTCCTCCCACCTATCTGACAGCTCGATATAGATTCTGTAAAGTTACACAAGTTTTCTGTTTTGTTTTGTGCATATTTTAGAAACCCACACATTCCAGCTCTTCCTGTACACAACCTGGTCTGTTTGATGTTCAAGCTCAGGAAAGTTTTGTGCGAGTATTTCGAGCACAACGGATGATTTAACTTTGCATCTTTCCGCTCGGCACCCCACAAAATCAGACCACCTTTCCTTGTTATGCATTGAAAAACTTCACCATTAAATGTGGCCAACCACTGGCAGCTTAAGCAGGATGGAGGAGGAAAAACAAACTTTTTGGAATTAGGGGCACCGCGCTAAGTCAGTGTTGATAAGTGTAGCAGGTAAGGGCCTGCATGCAAAAAGTGAAGCAAAAATACAGTCATTGTGCTCCGAATGTGCAGCTGTGCCATAAAATCAGGTTATAGTCTAAGACAGGGGTGTCAAACTCTGGCCCGTGGGCCAAATGTGGCCCGCTTTGTAATTATATTTGGCCCACGAGACAATACCAAATGACTACTAGAGCTGCCCCCGGTATTATACTGTACAGCGCACTCACCGCTAATACTACAAATCCCATAATGCCCTGTTGTTGTTTTGGCGCGTCAATCAGGACAGGACCCAGAAACTCCCTCTCCTCCGTGGCAGTAGGCATAGCGACTTCACACTACAACTGTGCCATTGATGTGTTTTTTTATTTATAATTTGATTTTGCATGTCTCCACTATGAAGTTATATATAATGTATGGTAATAAGCGTTGCTTGTTCCATATTCAATGTTAAAGCAAAATTTGTTTCGGTCCATATTAAAAGATTCATTTGTTGAATGTTGGCCCGCGACTTTGTTCAGGTTTTAAATTCTGGCCCACTGTGTTTTTGAGATTGACACCCCTGGTCTAAGATAAAAAAAACAACAAATGATTGTAAGTAACGTATCCCCAGAGCCCGCACTGTCTTTGGCCGCGATTCATTTCAGTTTTCTGCAGCCCTCGACTGGAACCACTTACAAAAAACACTCAAACTCAGTGTATTTATATCTTCTTTTAAAAATATGGTGAAGCAACTACTTACAGAGTCCTGTGCCTGCTTTTAGTGTATTTTATCTTCAAAGCCTTTTATTGTTACGTTTTGTTTGTGTGTTGTTTTTTATGGATGTGTTGTATTTTCTGCTCTGTGCTGCCTCTTGGCCAGGTCGTTATTGTAAATTAGAATCTGTTCTCAATTAACCTACCTGGTTAAATAAAGGAAAAATAAATCAATAAAATGTTCCGAAAATAGCAAAAGCTTGGTGTCTTTAATAACCGGATGTATGATGATTTCTACCATGCAATTTTCTAAACACATGCATCACATTTAAAGCGATTTAAGTCACATATATGTTTGCTGAGAGTGTATTATTACACACAGAGGTATAGAGTGATTCCTGTGACCTTCATGAAAAAGCTACAACATGGTAGACGTGTCAATGGACTAATTAGCTAATTAGCTAATTAGCTAATGGCATTTTTTATTTATTTAACCTTTATTTAACCAGGTGAATCCCATTGAGATTGGCATCTCTTTTACAAGGGAGCCCTGGCCAAGAGGGCAGCAACAAGGTTTACAACAATACAACACACAAAAAATAAGCTAAGTAATATATCATCACTATTGAATACATACAGTACATAAAAACTCATTTAAAGCAGCTACAGACTTCTGTTTTTACAGCTTGTAACAAACATTTAAAAACTCCCAAGGAAACCAGGTCCGACAATTTGAGCGTTTTCTGGATCAAATTCAGGACCAAGGGGCACCGTAGCAAAACGCAGTCGTCCCAAATGCAGTGAAGGCACGAGGGACCGAGACCATAAAATGTCCTGGGAGCGGAGGCTGTACCCACCGGTAAAGCGAACAAGGAGGCGATTAAAATAGCCAGGGAGAAACCCTAAGATGGCTTTGTAGATGAAAATATGCCAGTGGAGCCATCTGCGGTAATGTAGTGATGTCAGTCATTAGAAAGGTGCGCTCTGTTAGGATCAGCGTATACGAGTTTCACCAACTCCTCACCCTGATTCATTTTATTTCCCGCCTGCCCTCTGCTAGCACGCCGTCTGTCTTTGTGTTCTCTTGCTCGGTTCTCTCCGTCGCCCGTTGTCCTCGTCACAACTCATGAGTAGAGCTGAATAAATCAGCAGAATGTAATGTTCCTTAGAAAAGCTGTGGAAAATAAGTATTCTTCACTAGTGGCGTGTTCCTGCACAGCGATTATGCACCGAAGCACAGATATTTTTTTTTTTTTCCTCTTCCACGACGAGCTAAAATGCTTTCTGTCTGCAGTGTAAGATAACTGAAGAGAAGTCATTTATGTGGACAGGCACACGGAGAAACATACGGCGGCGAGAACGCAGACAGCAAATTTAACAACGTGTCCCCTTGTTATTGAAAAAAAAAAAGTTTCCTCCGTTGCTCCAAATGAGATGCGACAAATACATCAAGTGACTGTCAGTACGCAAAACTTAAAGAAAAATGTAACTCGTCACAGCTGCTAAATAATCAGTCATCTGAGGAAATAGTTGGTCAATTACTGTTTGAATGTGTTGTTTACTGCTGCAGTGTTCCACAATTAAACCTCAAGTTAATGCCACGCTGCATATCTTATGGGGCCACAGGGCAACAAATGTGGTGCTGGTGCCCATTCACACATGGCAGATTTATTATTGTCAACCAGTACCTCTATTTCAGAGACGTGGTCGTATCTGTTGACATGCTGGAGCACACTTTAAAGGTTATGATGGGGAGTTTACATACATTATATCTCCTGTCATATTCGACACACACAAAAAAGTGTTGTTCCCTTATGCTATAGCAAAATCCTGAGAGGAAAATCTGCCGTACTTTCACCAGGAAATAGTCAGAAAGTTTGAGGATTAAGAAACATTTAAAAACTTTAGACGCTCTAACATCAAAAATGGAAAAGCATTGTTTAGGATTATGTTCTAGTTCTAGGCCAGGAAATAAAAAGAAAGCAAAATTGTGGCATTTGTACAAAAGGTCAGATTGTCTTAAGTCGTATCTCTTCCATCGAAGCAGATGGATTTGATCGACTCATCA
>NW_007579483.1:91909-99948 GCF_000690725.1 Stegastes partitus | reverse complement strand
CTGTGTCGTACTCCCCAAAGACAAATTGTGGGGCACACTAAAAGCAACAATGAAACGTCAGAGTCATTTTTCCATCTGTTGGCCACAGTGATGTGAAAATTCAAAATGCCACAACTGCTGGTTGTCTGTTTACAGGCGGGGCGGTCAGTCATTTTACCTCCCAATTCATTCTTCACGGCTGATTACCAAGTGCTATTTGAAACCAAACGAGCATCAACAAACCCAGAAAGTTACTGATACTGTGGCTTTTTATCACAGCTGGACAACAACTGATCCGGATGAAAGTGAGTCGTTCTTCTAGCCAGCAGTGCACGATATTCATGACGAGTTAGCGGAGAGGAAAGCTAGCAGCAGTGCATCGGCTGCCATCATTACATCGTATAACAAGTTTCACCTCCAGCCCTGTCACTCACAAGCACACAAATGAATGTTTTTCCTGCACCTCGGCTGTGAGGAGTTACGACCAGACAGCTGGAGACCCGGGGGGTGAATTTCACTCCTAACGAACCGCATGCCCAAAAGTGTTCTCATAATTAAATACAGACATGGAGAGCAACGGAGCAATGATTTCCTTCAAAGAATCCCAAAAATGAGCTGCATGTCTTCATTGCAGCCCACCACACACACACAGTACTGGATCCTTCATGACACGGCGACTTGAGATGGTTATAAACCCTAACAAGCCCCTCTCTCCCTCCCAGGTACTCTTAGCATTATTATTAAAGCCTGAAGCGCGCCACGCTGCGATGTGTCACCGCCTCTTGAAAGGCAGCAGCACAAATAAGCCGCAGAATCTGAATCCGGCCCGGAGCTACCTGGGCTGGGCTCAACATCACAGGAGACGCACACGGCGAGGCAGCCAGAAGTGGGAGAGTCAGACGGTTCAGCTAAAGTGTGTTCAATTTTCAAAATGTGACAATTATAGCTTTTCATGGGTAACTTTTAAATTAGGGGTTTTTTATTAAAGGTTGTAGTTTAGCCTGAAGAGGCTGCGATGCCTTTTCATCTCTGCTCTATTATTCAGTCTGTTTTCAGTTCAGCTTTTGCGAAATCAATCAGCAGCGACTGATGAATCTGGTCCCTCTGATATCATTCACACTCAATACGAGGCGATGCGAGATGTAGCCGGAAGACAGGAGGCATAAATTAAGACAGCAAATGGCAGCAGTTGACAAGGTCAATAAACCTTATTAGCTAGTGATTACCTGATTTTTCAGCTACTTGGGGCCACTAGAATAAGCTGCAAACACAATAGCAACTTATTATAACCTATTAAGTTAACTTTGTTATGGAACAGAATACACTCTAATCAGCATGAGACAACGCCAGCCTTCGTTTGAGGTCCTGGTCACTTAAATGAAATCACTAGTTTCCACCACCTCCTTTAATTGCTATGTGCTCCGTTGTGTTCACCAGATTGTCACTAACACCGCCCTGTGTGCAGCTCGGTGCTGAGCGAGTGTTGTAGTGGGTTTATAAGAACCCTGTCACAAAGTGCAAAGCTTTATCGAGCTGAAGGAACTGCTGAGTTGGGTGATGACTCTCTGTGAGCACGCATCTTGTTTTTGTTGTGTTTTTCTCCTCAATTTCATGGTAACACAGGATTACATGAACAAATGCAAAGCATGCAGTGTTTCATGTTCTAAAGGCCCAGGCCACTGAATCAGTTCTGAAGACGACAAAGCTAAACTCTCAGCATCTTCTGCTGTAGCAACTGAGTTTTTTATAACTAAAAGGACAAAATCCAATCCATTTTGACCAGAGGCTCTGCATAAAGATGGACAAACGCTCCATGACAACACTGTTGGATTTCCTGAGGAGCCATTTAGACTCCTCTTAACCTCTGACTAATTCCTTCAGTAGCAGCATGTGGAACGTTTCATGGTGGCACCAACTTGTCCCTGAAAGTGTCCATAATTATACTTAACTTTAAGCCTTAAGCCAATTTAAATGGATGAGTTATATAAAAATTCACCCCCTGTACAGTTGTCATGAACGGGGAAATGAGCTCTAGAGACCAAAATCATTTTTTTAGAGCCAGGCGATAAAAATGTTTATTTCTGCTATAAAGTTAAACCTGTTAATGCTGGTTCTGTAGGGATGGACTCGCTTTTGGAGTCAGCCTCAAGAGGCCATTGGAGGAACTGCAGTTTTTGGTGCTTAAATGTAGACGTCCTTTTTCAGCCTCAGAAGTTGCCGCTTGAGGCATTTTTAACTATAAGTCTTGTGCATTTCGAAGTCTGTGCTAAAGGGACAACCCGACATTTTGTGGAAGGTCCTTTGTCTCGTGGCAATCTGCAGAGAGTCAGTTACAAAATTGCTACCAAACTGCTGCGCATGGTGAACAGGTAGCTTAGCTTAGCATAAAGAATGGATGCTATCGTGAAATGTCTGCCAACAAAATCCAAGTAGCACCACTGAGACTGACTGACGAACACATCCATGTGCAAAGTGGACATTCCCTGTGAGACATTAACATTTACACGTCTACACAAACAAAACAAACATCCATATTTTATTTCAGAAAGCTTTAGAGAAGCTGGAAGGCACACTTTGTTGCCTCTGGACAGAGCTTGGCTGGCTGTTTTCACCGCTACAGATAAGCTGACAAGTCATTTTTAACGACAAAGCAAATAAGTATTTCCCTAAATGTTCATCTGTTCCTTAAAAGTGTCGAGACAGAACTCTAGCATTGCAATTAGGAGTTGGTCTGCTGCACTTTGAAGCATCACACTGAGCCTGTAGTCCCAGTGTGAAGGTGTTTGTCTTTACCATTGTGACTATTTTGCGCTGAGAGCCGAGTTTGGCCTGAAATTCCTGCTTGAATACAGAGTGAGCCGTGCGAATATAACAACAGAATTTAATGTTATCTGTGTTTGTAAATGCTTATTTAAGGATTCAGATAATATGACACACACACACACAGGGGGAAACCAGTAGAAAATTATAGACATAAATAATCCAAAAATGTGTTGATTACCGATATACTTGATGTGATTAGAAAACTCCTGCCTGAAGACGTGTATATAGATTTACAGATTGATTATGTGACACTATAACGATGAAATGGTTTCAGTCTGTGGGCTGAGAGCTCTGCATCACTCTTTTAAAAAAAAAGAGAAAAGTGCTGAATAAAATATATTTATCTTTTCTAACTTACTGGAACTAATGTGCCCTTTTAGATTGATCAAACCAGATTAAATGCCCGACATTAGCCCAGGCAACGGGCTAGAATAATAAATGACTGCATGGTTTCTTTCCCAACAACAAGATCGGTGGAAGTAAATGAGATTTTTATCACAGGGATTAGTCTGGAGGGTTTGTTAGCTATCCCATGTAAAACCACTTTAATTGCATTTATAATTGATTTGGTGTTAATAAAGACAGGAAATAGTGTGTGAGAGAAAAAGAGAGAGACAAAGCGGGAATGAGAGACTACTGTGGTGTAAATTATATCTCCGGAGCGGGATGTTCCTCCAGAACAACAGCGTGTCAAAGTCAGAACTATAAAGAACTTCATGACAAGGCTGGACTTGTCTAATTTCATGTCCTCGCTTGTCTCCAGTGAAATGGCGACGACACTTCACAGAGAAGCTTCAATGTCACAAAAAAGCGCCACATGTGTGAGATATGCTAAAAATAAACGTTATAACATTCAGAAACTATATATTTTTTATGATGTCAGTGTTTGAAAAGCACCAGAAATAAAAGTAAGACTAAAATGAGACATGCAAACTAAAAAATGACGAGTTTCAAGCAATGTGTTGGTCAGCCAGAAGTTCTTTCTGCTCCTTTGAACTACAAATGATTGAAGATATTCATCCTTTTTTAATGTGTTTTAAATGACTGTCCACCTGAAGATGATGGTGCTGTCAGTCTGACCCAGATTTCATTTTTGTGTCCTGTCAGGATAAAATACAGATGTGATCTGATGCACTTCTTATACTTATCCATAGTAAGGTCGCATATATCTGAATGCATCTGTGTTTGTTTTCCCTGGACACATGCAAATCAGGGTTTGCTCCATGCAAACCAGGTTGTACCTGGTGGCGCAACCAGATACTGCAGATGATCCTCCATCCATCCATCCATCCATCCATCCATCATCTATACACCGCTTAATCCTCACGAGGGTCGCTGGGGGGCTGGAGTCTATCCCAGTTGACTTAAGGCGAAGGTAACCAGTCTATCACAGGGCTACACTTAGAGACAGACAACCAAGCACACTCACATTCACACCTACGGACAATTTAGAATCACTAATTAACCTCAACATGTTTTTGGACTGTGTGGGTGGAAGCCAGAGAACCTGGAGAGAACCCACGCTGCACGGGGAGAAC
This sequence comes from Stegastes partitus, assembly GCF_000690725.1. Taxonomy (NCBI): domain Eukaryota; kingdom Metazoa; phylum Chordata; class Actinopteri; family Pomacentridae; genus Stegastes; species Stegastes partitus. The sequence goes on along the minus strand of NW_007579483.1, from coordinate 95,608 downwards.
ATGCAAACTCCATGCAGAAAGATCCCGGTGCCCCCACTGGGACACGAACCGGCAACCTTCTTGCTGCTACCAACTGCGCCACCTTATAGCAATCCTTTACATGTGTATTGTCTAGGAAAATAAAATAAATAAAATAAACCTGATCCAGTCATCCTTTCTCAAAACATTATATTTTTCTAAACCAAGCAGCGAGTCCAAACTAAAAGTGAAAATAAAACTTCAGTCTAAAAACGATGGTGTGAAACCACCTTCCTGTGTTCTCTCAATGACTCGAGCTTGTTCGAGTGAAACACGATGTCATGACTGATGTATCTTTCACTGTGCAGAGGATTGTGGGTCAGAATGGCCAGAAAAGCTTGCCTGTTTGCATGCTGCATTTGACATATTACATATTAGGACATACTAAATCATGTTCTGACATACTGTATGTGTAGGTTGGTAACATGGGAGCTGGAACGCACCTGTTACGTCCCTTGGGGTCGAGTATTGGTGTCGTTTGTGTGTGAATCCCTGTCAGGTTGTGCCCAGAGGGAGTGGCCAGGCGCAGCTGATCTGCACTCATCAAGAGACGATTGAAAAGCCGAGCCAGCCTGATCATCGTGTCCAGAGAGCCAGATGGGCAGACAGAGGTGCTGGCGTTTGAGGTGTTGGGCCGGACTTCAGCGACTCTGAGGACTCTGCGGTTGTTGAGTTGTTTGGTGACCTGAGGATCGGGTTTGTTTCCAGGGAGCTCGCTCTGGTTTGCAATTTTTGTTTTCTCTTTGGTTGTAAAATAACAGTTTCCTGGTCCCTTTACCCAGTTTCATTTTACTCTTGTTACTACCCCTCATCCCCGCGCTCACGGGGACGTAACAGCGCCCATGGTCCCTCATGGGATGTGAATCTTGGTCTCCTGGGTGAAAGCCTGCTGCTGATTTATGCCTCCTACCTCCTTACATGGGCTTTCAGGTTTTTCAAAATGGAAGTCGTCAACTCAGCCTTTTGGCGAGAAAAAATGGCTGTGTCCGAAATCACCCACTCACTCCCTACTCCCTGTATAGTGATCACTATGTAGGGAGCACCTCGGCCAAGTGTCATTTCAGACACTACTCGAGCTATTAAGTACGTTGCTCGCTAGCCACGATTTATGCTGCAACAGCGTAGTACAAACATATCAAATTAACAGTTTATTGCGAAGCTAAGAAATCAAATTAAAGTTTATTGTCATTTTGCTACATACCAGATGAGAGAGCGTCTCTTCAGGATCCAGTAACTAAAAGCAATTTAAATAAAGTGGTATTGTATGTTTAAATCACAACCGAGCGCCGCAATTTTAGCGACGTTCACTGTCCGGGTAAAATAACATTTAACAAAACAAATTTTTCCGCGCTCTCGTTCATCTCCATTTCCATTTCCTTTCGCGCAATGCATGACGGTTCATGTTGCTGGTTAGTGACCATCAGCTGTACACTACTTTTTACGGTGCATTGTGGGATATTTTGAGTGACTATATAGTGGATGAACTTTACCGCTGAGAATTCGAACAACAGTACAAAATGGCGTGCACCCTATATAGTGCACTATGTAGGGCATAGGGAGGGATTTCGGACACAGCTATGTTTCTTTCAAAAGACAAGAATGCAGTTTAGATGTACAGAGCTGTCATTTGTTTTACACTGGGATGGATGCATGCATCGTGAGAGACAAAAGCATAAACACCTTTCAAACTACTTTTCTTGCCACAATCCAGATTTCAGTCTATCCTTAAAAACAGATTTTTTTTTGTGATATTCTATATCTATCTCAGATGTACTGTACCTTTGCACTCGGTGCCCACAGTCCACCAGCTGGCCTAAGTTTAACTTCTTTTCTTATTTCATAATCTGGTCATTCAGTCTCCGTTGCACTGCAGTGCTCTTAAAATATATATATTTTTTTATTCATTTCGAGCTGAGAATGTGTGCTTGGCAGTCACTAATGTCACAAGATCTGTTAAAATAGCAAGAAAGCTGCTGCCTCGTCGTTTGGACCGGATCTGTTCACACCGCCTGACACCTTCAGAAACAGCTTCACTGGTTTAGAATTGCTTTCATTTCTGCTTATTTTATTTTTTTACTAGTATTTTATGCCAGTTGCTCCTGCTTTTTATCGTGAGGCCTTTGTAACATCTGCTATAATCTGACTGGAATACACCTATTAATAGCTGGGCCTCATTAGGGCTTTCACGCCGGCAGCATCACATGTTCTTTATCGTATAGGGTTGGTATAGGTGTGCTTCCTGGGTTCAGCGTCCATCCCCTCCCTTATGCACACACACACAGAGCTTTCAAAAAACATTCCTCCCTAATTGATAGGACCAAAGCCAACGTCTCTCCTCTCACATTTATTACAAGCCGCAAACAGACACACCTTTGTGAAATCACCTCCACACACCAACACGCTCTGCATTGTCACAATTACTGACGAGGTGGTGCATTGTGTACACATGTGTGTGTGCCTGCCACATTCATCTCTTTCAAACTGAGTTCCATCCATCACCAGCTAATCATTACAGTGTGCCGGGCTTTCAGCGCAGATAAAGGCCCGCCCGAACTGGGTCTCTTTGCTAATAGCATACAATTAATGCAGCTCAAAAGGCACCCGACAATAGGATGAGCTGCACCGATACAGTAGCATGTTATCTACAAAGAACAGAGCAGATCACAGGGAGATTATACACGCTGCAAGTCTCTGAGGAATAAAGACACATTCTTCTTCCTTAGAACACTTTGGTTGAGCATTTTAAACATCTACACATGACCATAGACTGTATAAAAGATGGACGTAGCAACCGGCCCTGAAAAATGAAGCCAACCCGGAAGTGTCAAAAACCTGCAGCATCACTACGTCCACTAGTCCTGGCTCCAAAAAGCTCCCATAGAAATTAATTAAACAATGATGCGGCTAATTAATGGATTTTTACGAATTTGATTGGAGAGTGACAGCGAAAGAGAGACTGAAGAAGTGTGTGATGAAGTAATTCTGAGGCTGTTCAGTTCCGACACTGAAGACTTTAGTGGTTTTAGCACGCAGGAGGAAGATGAAGATAGCGATCAGTGACTTTTCCTGGTAGGCGACTGTATTTTTTATTTTTTTAACCAGCTGTGTTACAGGCACTGTTCGGAAAAAAGCATTTACGTATTTGTGTTTGTTACCGGTACGTATTTAATTAAAAGTTTAAAAAATCTTTCTGTGTAAATATCTCATGTTACAACGTGGACACCTGCAGCTTATAGGCAAGTGCGGCCTGTATGATATATATTATATATGTACAAAATTTGTTTTCTTTTTAAAGTTAGTGGGTGCAGCTTATATTCAGGTCAATAGTCCAGAAATTACGGTAATTTTTAGGGGACAGGCCTGCCAGTCCATCACAAAGAGATAGACAACCATGAACACTTATACCTGCAGCCAGTTTAGAATCACCGGCTAACCTAACATGTACCTGGCCTGTTGGAGGACGCTGGAGAACACAGAAGCGTTCCAGCTGACCAGCAGGTTTAAACCATAGACTGTATAAAAGATGGACGTAGCAACCGACCCTGAAAAATTAAACCAACCCGGAAGTGTCAAAAACCTGCAATATCACTACGTCCGCTAGTCCTGGCTCCAAAAAGCCCTGGCTCCCATAGAAATGAATTGGAAAAGAAGTGATCACAGATCATGAAATACTGCATTCCT
>NW_007579483.1:64135-90633 GCF_000690725.1 Stegastes partitus | reverse complement strand
CATGTTTTTGGACTGTGTGGGAGGAAGCCGGAGAACCCGGAGAGAACCCACGCTGCACGGGGAGAACATGGAGACTCCACGCAGAAAGATTCCGGTGCCCCCACTGGGACGCGAACCGGCAACCTTCTTGCTGCGAGGCAACAGTGCTACCAACTGCGCCACCTTGCAGCCGTATTTTTAATATATTTTTTTAAATTTAAAAAATACTAATAATTTGTGCCCACAGGTCTTATAAAGTCTGGGGAAAATAGTGGCTTGACATAATTTACCTCTTACATTTTTAGATCTTCTATAAATTTGGTGTTTGTCAAATTATTACAAACATCAACTCCAGAAAGATTCAAACTGAACGTACCTTCAGACACGTTATCGGAAACCCTCTCTTCTGTATTTCATATTAGAGAACGCTGCATTTGTTTCATCGCTCAAGAATGTTTTATTTTTCCACTCAGTTCTCATTTCGATTTGTTTCCGATCTGCTCGGCGTAAACACAGCCTCAGCTGAATATTTACTCATTCATTTATTTTTGTTAGTCGCGGCTGAGTCAGTCGTGGCTTCTTAGCTGAGCTGCAGCACAGGTTTGTTTGTTGTTTACTGGGTCTGGTTAAAGCAAACTCTTTGTTTTGGGGGCAATTAAAAAAAAAAAGATTTTAGAATAAAGTGATTTTCATGATTTTTTTTTTATATTATTTTAAGCTTAAATTTAGTGACCTGTCCACATGTCAAACATGATTCATTTAGCCAATAGCTCAAATTTTATTCATTTAATTTCATTTTTAATAAAATAATGACCATAAAACAGTGGTATGTAGTACAATCAATAAACTTTAAAGCAAGCAGTAAGACTGAAAAAGGACACATTTTTCAGAAAAGTCCCAAGTTTACTTTTTACTTTTGGCTTGTCTGACCCAACTTGGACACTGAACATTATAGTTAATTAAATACTTTTCTCTGTTTTGCATTACTCTCACATTTGTACATATTCAAACAACACATGAGATAAATCCCAAACACATTTATCAGTGCCTAAATTTCACATCTTACTTTTCCTTTTCCAGCAAGCTTTTGAATTCTAGAATTAGCTAATCTAATATCTGGAGTCAACAAATACTTTGGACATAAAGGTGCCAGATGACGTCCTGTAAACTCACTGTTCTACTTCTGTCACAGCTGATCTGTAGCCTCTGCTCAGGACTCTTTATAAGCATTCGTCACACTCGTGTGAAAAAGACGACGATATATTGACTCCATTTCTGTTCAGTATAAATAAACAGGTATTTAGCTTTGACTATCTTTTCTGAGTACTTCAAAGCCGCCAATGCTTGAGCGGTTCTGATGTTGCTGTACATTTGAAAATACCCCCCAATAAATTGTCTTTAACATGACTTGATTTCTGTCTGAACCTAAAACAAATAACACACTGAGCTAATGGTGGATGGATGGTTCAGTTTCCTTCTCCATACCGGTAAATACCTGGATGACATAAACTGGCACGATTACACTCGATGACACACTGTGTCCCTACGTCAATATCTGTGGCCTGAGAATATTCATTCATATTAGAAAAAGTACCGCAGCCTTGGGAGAGAACAATCATAAATATGACCAAAGTCATCAAGCGTATTCCCGTTTGTTTCATCCGCCGGGTGATGCAGGACTCTTCTGGTTACACTCTGAGGCGCAGAGCAGTTGTTCTGAGATTTGAGGGCTAAACTTGCTGACGGAAAAAACAACTAGTTCATGCACGGATTAGAAAGTTCTTTGAGTCGCAGTGAGTTTGTTGGGGCATTAATGGCTGTGTGGCGCCGTGTCACAGCACCGCCTGCAGAACCGAACCACTCATCCACTTCAGTTCTGCAGTGGAGGTCTTATTAGGTGCAAGTATGAGTGAAATCACAGTGTGTGTGTGTGTCATTTCACTGCTGTATTGTTTCATGTTTTCCCCGTGACTAGTATCTCTCGCATCAATTTAAGAGATTAACGCTTTGAAAACACAGAGTTTGATCTCGATAACTGCCGCACGCCGCAAAAGATCCCTCTTTTTTCAGCGCTTTCCGCCTGCAGGGTGAAATACTGCTACTGTTAGTTTCATTTGAAATAATCCAGATTTAACATTAATTTTTTGTTTTTTTCCCCCTCTGTTTATTATTCCAGAACTACATTTTTCTTCTTTTTTTTTGCAGCTTCACAAACAAACCTTCCAGTTCATGGCTATGTAAACTCTCTGCTGTGGACTTAAGGTGTCTACAGAGGCAGTAAAACGTACAGCCGTAGATTATGTTGAAGTGAGAGGGATGCAGAAACCTCTCCTCGGAATTCTCTGTTCTCTTATTCTGCCCTCAAACCAAATGGAGGCATAAATCCTCTGCCTTTTGTTGTTTTTGTCCAAGTATCTGGTTCAGCGCTGGAGACACAGGAGGAGAGTGGAGACGTTATGTCGGGTCACACTCACGCCGAGGGGCCTCAGTTTCAGTCTCTGTTCTCTGATTGTTGTTTAAGCTTTGAATTAGGTTCAGCTTTACTCCTAAATGTACACCGAAACTGGCAATTTCATGGACATTTAAAATAATACATCCATCCATCATCTCTACATCTTAATCCTCATTAGGGTCGTGGGTGGCTGGAGTCTATCCCAGCTGACTCAGGGTGAAGGCAGGAGACACCCTGGACAGGTCACCAGTCTATCACAGGGCTACACTTAGAGACAGACAACCAAGCACACTCACATTCACACCTACGGACAATTTAGAATCACCAATTAACCTCAACATGTTTTTGGACTGTGTGGGAGGAAGCCGGAGAACCCGGAGAGAACCCACGCTGCACGGGGAGAACATGCAAACTCCACGCAGAAGGATTCCGGTGCCCCCACCGGGACGCGAACCGGCGACCTTCTTGCTGCGAGGCAACAGTGCTACCAACTGTGCCACCCTGCAGCCCTAAAATAATTCATTATATATAAATTTATAATTGTCCACATGCACTTTTATGAGTATTTTTAAAAACAGATTGTTATTTTTATTAAAATGCTGAAGTGTACTTTGCAGATCTCAATTGTTGCAAAGTGGGAGCACATGATAGGTGGCATGATAAAGTCACAGTAAACTTGATGATGAAGTCATAGCAGCTGCTGGAAGACACCTGCAGCCACTGTCATGCATCTAAATGGATGTATGATCACCCGAGTGTCAGGAAACGTTTTTGTACCCAGGCTGGGGTTATGGTAAATGGTCTGCACTTATACAGCGCCTTTTTACCTTCGTGGTACTCAAAGTGCTTTACAAAGTGTTTCTCATTCACCCACTCACATACATCCATACTGATGGTGACAAAGCTTCCATGCAAGGCGCCTGCCTGCCACTGGGAGCCACTTCAGGTTCAGTGTCCTACACTTTGATATGTGAGGGGTCGAGCTGCCGACCTTGCAATCAGTGGACAACCTGTTTCTAAGATCAGTTCTACCTCAGCTAAAAAAAAAAAAATTATCTCTTCTATAATTAATTGTCATTTTGAGCCAGTCCCAGCATTGTCCCAACTCAAACGAGCCCGCAGCGTTGCGTGACCAGCAGGTGAATGCGGCGCCTTGACTGCATGTTAAAATGCAACTGGTTGATCCTCCATCTGTCTGACTTTTACTCACACTCTGGAACTTTTAGCTCCAGCGAGGCGTGCCCCATCTTTGCTGTGTTTTTTACGATCCCTGTTGTGACTATCGCTCAGCTCGCCGGCTCACACTGGGACAGAGAGGCTGAGTCAAGAGCAGAAGAGTTGAATCCAGAGCAGATGGAGGAAGGCTTCGAGTGATGGATGAGGCTCAGTGTCCCAAAGAGAGCGTAAACAACCACTGTGTTGTCTGGCAATGCCCGGTCTTGTGTGTGTTTTTGGGACATCTCTGCGCTACCTGTTAGTCCGATTAGAGTGGACGGTTTTTCCATTTATGCTGCTAATAGTGGTTAGTATTAAAGTTTTTTAATAATAAAGTAATAGTTATAATAATAAAGTCCTTCTTTGGTTCTCACCCAGGTGTCCATGATGTTTTCTTATATTAATGACTGTATATTTTTTATCACGATCACCTCTGACTACATTTTACCTGCCTTATTTTATTTAAATTTTTTGTAATTTAAGCACATTTTTACATTTGTAATTTTACCTTAATTTAAAAGTAACACAACTTTTAATTATGCGCACTTCTCCACGACTCTTTCCGTCCATCTCAAGTGGATAAACTGTTGCTCCACATGGCTAAAATCCCAAATTGAATTTTCTGAGTTATCCCTTAATACCGTTTGCTCGCATCTTTCAATTTCTCGGTAACCGCACAATATGTAAAATGAAATGGGCAAACAGTGCCAAGTTGTTATGTTCTCTCTGTTTTTTGTAATCCCATCAGAGAAAACCCAGTCCAAGTCAGTGCTGCTGTTCTGCCGGCAGCGCGTCTGAACCAGCGACGGCCACAGTTGTCGCCACGAACAGCTGAGATATCGTCCTTTTTTGAGCGGACGTTAAATACGAAGAGAGAAAAATTTTATGTCAGGATTGCATGAACAACTTCTAGTTTGTGCTCAGAACAAAAACAAACTGGGAGACTTAAAACAGCAGGATGATACAGAGAGAAAGCAGAAGATTCCATTATCAAATACTGTAGTTTCATTTACATTTAACAAGACATAACTAACGCTGCACCTGCTGTATGCTTGTAGCCTTATCTGCATAATGCATAGTAGTTTGAGTCGTGTAGTAACTTCATTCTGCTCTCTCATGGCTCAGTCAGCGCCACTGAATTTGAAACTCCGCAGCTGATATCATGTCTTGCTTCTCTATTCTTAATCCGTCTTTGTCTTATTTCCCGGCGCTCTGGACATTATCAGATTCATCTTTCTCCTCCTTCCTCCTCTCCAACCCATCCGCAGGGGTCGGGTTTCACATTTTCCTCAGATGTTCAGATTACCCCCGTAATCCGTTCATACGGGGATGGAGGGCTTCCGATTACACGCTCGTGAAATGGCTGGTTAATTTTTTAGAGGTCGCAGTTGACTGGAACTGACTGGCGAGGTGATCGGGAACACGGGCAGAGATAAATATGGATGATTCCATTTGGCCGATCTGGAGTAGCTCTTCTGATTAACAGGAAACATCCATCTGGGAGATCATGAAGTTGTTGTTTTTTTCCCCATGCTTCCTATAATTGTGCCAGTATTACTGACTAATGCTTTGTAAATGACAAAAATGTTTCTCATAACAGCATCAGCTGCAATTATTAGCCAGTGTTGTTATCTATAGATACAGAGCAGGTTGAACACACATTATCATCATCTCATTCATCAGTCTACAGCTTAAATATGCTTTGTGGTCGTGTTGTCAAAATAGGGGAAGTCTAAAACAGTTTTTTACAACCTGAGCTGAGCTTGGGTTAGCACAAGACAAACAATAAAAGAAGAACTAAATGCTTCCAAAGTGCTTAGAACTGTAAGACTGGACAGAAGAGTGAAAGATGATATCTGCAACCACTCGTTGTCTTTCGATATTGCACACATTGATCAGGCATAGCATTAAAGCCACTGACAGGGGAATTAAATAACATTGAGTGTCTCGTTACAATAGCACCTGCCAACGGGTGGGATACAAGAGGCAGCAAGTGAACAATAAGTCCTTAAAGTTGTGATGGAAGCAGGAAAACTGGTCGTATAAGGATCTGAAAGACTTCAACAAACGGAGCTGAGTCACAGCAGCTCCAACATGGCAGGTCCAGTGGTTTGTTCCATTGGTTAGCATCTGTCAAACTCGATGCGAGAAAGGACAACCAGTGGAGCGGAGACAGAAGTATGGGCGCCCACGGCTCACTGATGCGAGCGGGGAGCAAACGTTGCCCACTGTGGTTCAATCACTGTTGCACAAACCGCTGAAAACCTCAAGGCTGCTTTGATAGAAAGATGTCAGAACACGCAGGTCATCGCAGCGCGCCGCACATCAAGTCTTCATGGGAGTCGGCTCGCACAAGTGTCTGAATTTACACTTAATCACCCACCTACGTTTTACCATGAACTCCGTGTGCAGTTTCGTCATGTTCTGTTTGAATACAGCCAACTCAGGTTCAAGCTATGCAGTGACTCACTGGGGCAAAGACTAGCTGCAAGTCATCTTTGCTTTTTTTGAGTCAAACTGTGAAGTCTTCACCTTCGTCTTCACCGACCACCTACGCTGCAGATGGATGATTGAATTTATTACAAAAAGAAAACCTTCTTAAAAGCAGACTGTGGGAGGTGGTGCCAAACTTATGTGTGTTGAATATTAAACTGTTAGTCAAACTAATGAAAACTTGGCATCAACAACTTCAGCCCATCTTGAACTGGGTCCAAGACCAAGTATAGAACCAAGTAAGTGTGATGTTTAAACTGAGGCAAGCAGTGAGCAAGTGTTCAACTTTGTACCACAGAACAGATTCTGTTTTTGCTGCAACACCATAGAACATTAAAGACGTCTATGGCCTAAATAACTCACTCTATGATGGCTCTCAAATGTACAGTAAAGGCCTCTGAAATGTGCATGGAAAAGTCCAAAAGCTTTATCAATCCAATTTGCAAACTGCGATCCAACTACAGTTTGGCCAGAATTGGGACAAGGATGGTTGTCAGCACCAAAGCCTTGCTATCAAGGTAATGTGAAGGTCTGTGATCAATTCCCTATATATAATAGATCCATAACTGGGTATACATGGGGTGATAAGTGTCAGTGGACTCAGCCAGTTACAGCAGAATAAATTTTGTCAAGTGCTACCACCTCGGGCAGATGGGTGTTGAAATAAGGGAAAACCCAACATCGGCATCTTAGTAAGGTGTTGGACCACTATTGTAACGACCTGGCTCAAGACGGCCGCAACAAAAGGAGAGACACACCAAGTTTCAAAAATTAAAGCTTTATTCCCTTAAATTATATCAAATTAAAAACCAAACCAGTATGGGGTTGTGAGAGTACATAGAGTCAGTGGTGTGTGATGTGTGCATGAATTATGTCAGTGCAAGTGTTGTAAATGCAGATGTCCTAAACAAAGAAAACTAACCCATAACCAGACCGATGCAATACCTGCAGAGGGAAGCAGAGTAGAGAGAGATTAGACTGCAGTCAGCCCTTAAGTAACCCAGGAACACACTGGGTGTCACCGGTGCTCCTGATTACCTTAAACAGCCACTCACAGAACCAATAGCCGAACTAGAACCACCCACAAGACACAAAATGACCTCAGGGGTCATCACACTATTTACTACTGGAACGGCTCCGATGTGCCTCAGCATTAATTGTCCAAGTCTCGGGAACTCCACAGAACGAATGGACAGCATTTTTCTAAAACATAAAACACCAAATATGGGAAGTTTAACCCAGCAGTTCAAAATCTCCCATCATTGTTCAATTGGGTTGAAATCTGGAGGCTGTAATGGCCATAACCTACAATTCTTATCATTTTTATACTCATTCGGTGACCCCATCTTGAAGGAGACGACTCCCATCAGGGTAGAAATATTTCATCAAAAGATAAAGGGTTTAGAGCAGCTTTGTATTGATTTGCGGTAACACTTCCCTCTAAGGGGACAAAGTGAAACTAAAGCATACGAGCAAAGCGACACCCCCACAGCCTGACAGAGCCGCTGGATCTCCGCTCTGTATGGGTCAAAGCGTTTATGTGCTTTCCTTTAATTTGTTAAGGGAAAGCACATAACTGGCACATTGGCTTTCTACATGTAAGCAGAAAGCCAATGTGCATAATGTGTTTTCCCGTGGATGTACATAACTCTGCCACGTATAGCCGCTTTAGCTTGATGAGATGTTTACCATGCAATGTGTGTTTCCACTTAGCCATTCAATTGTGCGCTCATGAATATATTTATGTGGCTGCAGCATGTAGCGGTTTATGAGCGTGTCAGGATGTTGGCGCATGAATGTTGGCACCGAATATGTTTGAAAAGTGCAGTAGTTTAAAACACTTTATGATCAGGTTAAACTTTTATGGGAACAACTTAAACAAGTTTCCTGAGGGTCATAATGTTTATAGGGAAGAGAAAGCCAGTGATACTGCCGGGACCAGGAGCTTAAGTCCAAGCTGCATCCCACAAGGTTAATAATTCAGTAACTTATATTGCACAGTAATGCACTTGAGTAAAAGTGTCCATCACTTGGCATATGGTCATATAGTTTCAGTCGGCATACAGCTGTCGTGTATTTCCTCATTTTTTAAAGCGCTTTCAATCAAAATAGTGTTTTTTTTGTTATGATTTCAGAGGCTCACAGCACAGCTCGCTGCATGGCTCCAAAGCTACAGAATATTTTCTATGTACTGTAGTTAAATAAATTGAATTAATGCCACTCAACTACTACGAGTGCTTCCTTTAAATACAGCTGCATGTGTAGATTCACAAACTCAGCCTCCCCTGTTGACACTTTACGTCAGCTGAGCATTTGAGAGTCCTGCTCAAGGGCACTGCTATAAAAAGGGAGAACACGTCTTCACAATTCGCTCGGTGCTTCACATGATTGAGTTCACACATGTACGTGTGAGACTGTGTGCTCTGGTGCTTTTGTGTTTTTTTGTATGCATGTGTGTGTGTGTGTGTGTGTGTGTGTGTGTGTGTGTGTGGGAGAGAGAGACTGTCTCTCATTGTCTGAGAGTTGGTGTCAACCACGACAGCAAACGCACACAAACACGACAGCATTTACACACACACACACATACACACAATGATACACATGCACATCCACACATGCCTCATTAACTAGCAGTGCCTGAATGCTGCTCATTATCTGCTGAGGCATAACAGTGAAAACTGGGTTACAGCTTTGCAAGTGCTCACACCTATATAGCACACAAGCATAAACAAATACACGCACAAGACAAAAACACACACACACACACACTTACATGCACACCAGTCATGAACAGCTATGAAACAGACTAACGTGGAGAGAAAAGGAGGGAGTTTTTTCATTTTTTTTTTATATTGTAAAAATGCTACTTGTGATTAAAGTCAAAAAAGTCTCCTCTAGTATTCTGAATACATCCTCATCTCTTTCGTCTTTCTCTCTGTGTTTTTCCCAGAAGCACAAAATTATACTAAACAAAAAAGTGATGTAGACTTACTCCATGTCTGTATTTGTCTTCCTAGTAGATTTGTATTTCTGGGCCGGACCAGAGACATGGACTTTAGTCACAGTCAAGTCTACAATGAAGGGATCCTCATACAAGCTTTGCTCTGTGTTGTTTTATTTTACTTATTATAAGACAAGCGAGAAGAAAAATGTATGCAAAAATCAAGATGGAAAAACAGGATAAAACCTGCAAAAACAATTTGTGAAACTACAAAATATTTAAAAGAGCAAGTTGAAACTGATAACCTATATCTCTATCTTCATTTATTTCCATCTGGAATGCACGCATAAAGTTCAGTCTCCCATATTTTCTTTCACAAATTGTCTCTGCCTTAGCCTCTCTACTTATTTACAATTAATTTGTGTATATATGTATGTATGTTATTGGCTGTTTAACAGTGATACTGCCATGCTTGCATAGCAGGAAATTATTATTGTTCTTTCAGGGGAAAAAAATGGATGACATTAATAAAATTTGTTAACTTGGGATGATTAATCATGCCCAACTACCCGAGGTAAATTAATGCATGTGACATGAGTAAAGAGTCTATAACAAGGGCAGTAGAGAGGAGCTTTAACAACAATAAGCATGAAGTAAGCAGCTTTTTTATTGCTTACTCATATTTACTTACTTTCTTACTTACAAACCATAGACTGTACAAAAGATGGACGTAGCAACCGGCGCTGAAAAATGAAGCCAACCAGAAGTGTCAAAAACCTACGTCTATTATACAAAAAGCCCTGGCTCCCATAGACTGGAATTGGAAAAGAGGTGATCACAGATCACGAAATACCGCATTCCTCCAGCTCAGGATTTTTTTCTTATTAGTTTTCATGGTCAAATCCAGAGATCAGGTGACCAATCTGAAAATAAATCAACACTGAATTTTTTAAAAATCGTCAACATTTTGCGGGGCAAGGGGCGTGACTGGCTTGATTGACAGTCGGCAGCGACCATACAGATGAAGCGAGCAGAAGGTGGTAAATGTGGGCGGGGCAGAGAGGGCCCGCCTCTCAATCCGTCTGACCAATCGCTGCTCCTATGGCTCCGCCCCCCTCCGACGATTTTTGCGTCACTGGCGCCAAAAATCCAAGATGTCAACCAGGAAGTAGCAAAACCCTGGCTTCATTTTCTCAGTGCAGAAACCAACGGGTGACGTCACGGCAGCTACGTCCATCTTTTGTACAGTCTATGGTAGCTAACAGTGACAGGCCTCTGCAGGTAATGTGGTGCCTCTGTTAGCTGAGATCAAAGTGATATATGAAGCATCGCGGTCACAGACGGATGAGCTGCTAAACCAGGTGATCGTTGTGGGGCAGAGGGCTATTTGTCCAGATTTACCACCAATAAGTGTGGCGATTAAACCCGTCTCACATCATTGGGAGAGATGCGTTGTTGAAACTACTGCTCGGATCCATCTTGGCTTGAACGCACACAGAGGAAAAACGACACCCTCTTGACGGTGTTGCAAGACACAAAGTATGACAAATGAGCCCAAATACAGTCAAAATTCACGGTAACACCACATGAACTTTACAGTGGAATGAGGGTATTTTTTGCTTCTTCATACACTTGTGTTTATTTCTATGGCATGACTGGCAAATTAGCTGCAATTACACTTTCTAATTCATATTGCAATGTACAAAACCATTTGCTTTCATTTGGTCCAATTTGGGATTTTATGCTCCGCCTCGCTCAATTTGATCCTAAATCCCCTCCAGTAAATTGGTAAGTTACGCATCACAAGCGGCAGAGAGAGACAGAGAGAGGAATAATCCAAAAAAACGCTGATGGAAGGCAGTTCATTGGAGCTCCAGTGTGTAATTCAAACCGTAAAATACCTTTTCATCTGAAACCTTTTCAGAACAACCTCTGGGGCGACTCTAAATGCGACCTATGGATTTCCTCTGATAAATAGGCTGTGAAAATCGAATCTGCAGCGGTGACCGCAGCACCGTACGGCAGACTGGATCAAGGAAATCTGAAGCCACTGTCAAAACCAGACCGGAGGAATTAAAGGTCACTAGTTCAGATTCGTGACCTCAGATGATCCGAGTGGAGACTGAATGTTTACAGAAATCCTCACACTAAAATATCATATGTATTATTTAAAACCTTCTTCTGTTGCGTTGGGAGAAGACTGACTGTGTGTGAGCACTAGATATTAATCTTTTGCACATGCAATCACACCTTTTCTTATTGCTGAGTTTCTACACATATAGAACACAGGATATGAACCTCATTTTACAGATGAGTATAGAAGCACAAACTTCAGATTAGATGCACTTAAAATCAACTAACAAATGAATTAAGACTAAAAGAATGCCAACTAAACACCTACCTCCCTCATTTAGGTGCTTTCTAGAGCCAATATTTAGACTCCATCCATTATCTGTACACCGCTTAATCCTCACTAGGGTCATGGGGGGCTGGAGTCTATCCCAGCTGACTTAGGGTGAAGGCAGGTTCACCTGGACAGGTCACCAGTCTATCACAGGGCTACACTTAGAGACAGACAACCAAGCACACTCACATTCACACCTACGGACAATTTACAATCACCGATTAACCTCAACATGTTTTTGGACTGTGTGGGAGGAAGCCGGAGAACCCAGAGAGAACCTGCAAGAACCTATGGAGAACATGCAAACTCCATGCAGAAAGATTCCGGTGCCCCCACCGGGACGCAAACCGGCGACCTTCTTGCTGCGAGGCAACAGTACTACCAACCCTGCAGCCCTATTTAGACTCCAAAGAAATCATTTTAGCTTAGATTTTTCTTATCGGTTTTTAAACAAATTTCACTCATACTAGCCTTGAATAAACACTGTAATTCAAACACCTACTGTGTATCTACAAGGCCCTGCCTATCCAGCTGCACATTTAGTCCTGCCGGTTGAATGCAAACGTGTCTTCCTGCCTCCTGATTCATTTCTCTAAATAAATCAAGAATCTGCATTACTCTCAGTCAGTCTGTTCAGCTGTTGTTGCTTGACTAGCAGGTGTGGTTTTCATGTAACACCTTCACCTTAGTTCAGCAAACGCTGCTCCAAAACGTTTTACAAGGATGGGACTGGGCTCCGCTGTCATCATAGTGAAGTGGGCGATATAACCCTGAAAATTACAAGAAGATTACAATTACTTTATGGAGGTGTGTTTGTGCTGCTATTTTTTTTATCTGTGGTAGGCTGCATTTCACACAACTCTTCTTTGAAGAGGATGAACATGAACAAGGACTCTTTAAATGTCTTTCATGACAGCGAACACAACACACTTTTTGCTTGTTTTTATATATATATTTCCTTTATATTGTATATACAGTGTTTACAAAGTTTCTATTGTTCTACAAGTTCTTATATTTTTGCACTGAAAGGACTGCACCTTTGTTTCGTTGTACTTGTTACAATGACAATAAAATAAATCTGAATCTGAATCTGAAATCTGAATCTGACAGACTTTCAGTAACTATTCTGCTGGCTGAAGCTCATTACAGCTGCCTGAAGTAACTTTACTGCCTCAAAGCAACATTTTTCTTGAACTGCAGCAACTTGCCGGTTCAACTTTTACGCACCGCTAGAGACTGTTTTCCACGACATGGAGTAAGTAAAGTAAAGCAAAAATACCATGTTTTAAAGTTCCTGCATTGAAAAAAAAGTATGCAAGTGTCTTTTTTGTGATTGGTATACTAAAATATTATATCATTACATTAATATTACTTATATATGTATGTAAAAGCCTGATTTTACCAATGTAGTAACCTAAACCACCTGATAGAACATAGAATTAATAATTTAACGTACTTGCTCTCAGTGACAATCCTGACATGCTGATTTGAAGCAAACCCAATGCATGTTAACACGATGTACAACTGAGGCTGATGGGACTACGATTTGTTTAGCAGCTGTTTGCTCATAAACAAAAAAATACTGGACCTGACGAAAAGATATCATAATTCAGCCTGACGGTATGGAAAAATATATGTTCAGGATGTCTGACTAAAATGTAATCCAGTTGGTGTGTGAATCTCATGATGACCTTCCAGAAAATGTCAGAGCAGGGAGGTTCATCCTCTGGGGATTATGAATGTCTGTGCAACACTTCCTGGAAATCCATCCAGTAGCTGTGGAGATATTTCAGTTTGGAGCAAAGTGGCGGATCGACCACCAGACTGACATTTCCATCCATTCGACCATGCCGCTAGCATGGGCTAAAAATATCACAAGCTGTAGGAACTGCGTGTTTGGTACAGCATGAGATTTAATATAGCTTCCTCTGGCCTGTACTGTAGCCCCGAAGCAACAAACTGCTGCAGCTGATCAGCTCAGCGGTCAGAAGCACAAGTCCATGCCTGTGAGGGACAGCTCCATGCCTCAATCACTCCCCCCTCGAGTCATCACTATAAATAAAACGTGTTACTATTCAACCAGCCTGCTTAGACGAACATGTGGAGAAATCCCTTTCTGGCTTATTGTTGGCTTGACATGACTGTATGTCTAAAACTCTCCATGTTGTGGGATTGGATCATCCACACGGTCGCTGTGACATGTCATCATGTGAAGCAGAAATGCCACAAGAAGAAAAAAAAAAAGAGAAAATTCCAGTCTGATGCACTGGTTGAGTGAAGCACAGAGACAGGCTCACTATGGCGCTGTTATGTAAGGTTAAATGTAATATATGAGAGCAGCGGCCCAGATAAATGGACTGTAAAATCAGCTCTGTGTTTCTCAGCGAGAGACCTGATGTCTTGGAATTTTGAGGAGGAACGGGAGTTACGTGTCTGATTCTGTTTTTATAATCGAAAAATGTGACACATGCACTGCTGTTCATGTCCTGTATTAATGCTCGGGCACCTGCATCCCCAAAAAGAGCAGCCAGAGGGGGAAAAAAAAGGCTTTCAGAAGACAATCAGTCACAGGGAAGAGGTGATTTATTATTTTTTAACAGCGGGGGAGATGCCCCAGTTGGAGCACCCAAACACATTTATGATCTTATAATAGTGATTATGGTTTTGATATAATGGGATTCCCATTCTTGTAGACTTCTTCCTCTACTGGATGTGGAAATTAAGCACTCAAATAAAGCTTATTTGTCAGATTTGATGACCCTAAAACATGTAACTACAGCAGCTGAGATCAGGTTCTTCAGTTAGATGACCTGCTCTAATCTCACATACCATCAAACATCAAAACTACATTTCTTATAGTCATATCTCCGCTACATACTCTGTGGCTTGGTCTTGGGTGCATCATATGAAATTAATAGTATATTGTAGGAACACTACAGTGTGTCTCTATGTTCCTCTTCGGCGTCTTGAGGGTAACGCTGCCTTCATAGTATAGACATGAGCATTTGTAGGTTATAGGTCAGACGATATTACAAATCCAAAACGAAGCTGACAGAAGGGTGGGACGCAGAGAAAATTACAAATGTGTCAGCTACTTAAGCACCAAGGACAGCGCCGTGGGTTCATCAATACACGGCACAATTGAGCTGCTGATATTCCTGAGCCAAGGTTGGGGCCATAGATTACAACTCAGTCGGTTAAAGGATCAATGAGTCACACTAAACACCCCCCCTGCCCTCGTGGATCATGTTAGTCAGTTTATGAAGTAAAATACAAAAAACTTAGCTTGCCCTTGTCTCAGCAATAAGAAATAAATACTTCCTGAGAGCTGATCGCACAAGGAAACATCTGATTTGTGTCTTTATTTGTAACATCCATCCATCCATCCATCCATCCATCCATCCATCCGTCCATCCATTATCTATACACCGTAAGAATAAATGACAAATAGAGATACAGTTCCAGCCTGTTGCAGCTGATTAGCCTGGAGCTCCAAACCTGCACTCCAGGCCCTGTTCTCCCCACCTGCTGTCCCTGATTGGACCACCACCCAACTCCCTCCACCCTCAGCCAGTCGACCTGCAACATTTTGCACACCTGGATTACAAAACGTCAACCAAAGTCTCGTCCTGGTGCCTCTTGTTTTGTGTCTTTGTGTTTTTGGTGTGCTCAGCTGTAGCTTCTGTCGGCAGCCGCTAACTACGTAGAAGCTGCTCGTGTCTTGGTGAGGACTTCGGCTTCAGTTAGCAGCTGTCCAACTGAGTTTAGAGGTTACTCATGTCCTGTGCACTTGCTTGATTAGTTTCTTTTTTTAGGTGTGGGTGATGCTTTTGGATTTAAGTTTGGTTTTATTTTCATGGATTTTAGCAACATTCACTCGTTTTCTTTTTATTATTTGCGTTTGTTTACCTCACTGAGCAATAAATTGCTTCACCTCAGCCAACAAGAACTAGTTTTTTGCTACATCCAGCTGACCGTAGAGGTTGGATCGTAGCAGTGACATTAACTCTGAATAAATATTATTGCTGCTCCGTGTCTGTGATGGATGTGTAAATTGGTCACTATTTGTAAGGAGACCCGAAAGTCACATTCGACTAAAGTGCATTTTCAATTACATTCGGAGTGAAACGTGATATCAGATATTAGGCACAGCGGGACTCGTCATCTTGGAAAATGGAGGAGAATGTTCAAACATGCCTTGAAAGGGTCATATAATAACCTGCACCGTGATATTTTCCTCAACGTTACCACACAGTTTTGGTTCCGACACCAACCAGAGAGTGAAAACAAAACTTCAGAAAAAGATCTCACACAAGACACAAACCCCGTCTCCAGGGTGAAAGTCCTGTTGCTCACTTATGCCTCCATCCTTCCCTCCTTCCTCTGTATGCAGATTGTATGTCTCTTTCCAGCATTTCCTGCTCGTCACTGTGTTGCCTTTCGCTGAGAAGATGTGTTTCTTTCACAACAAAAGTACGTTTCTTTTAAAATGTAAATGACAATGCAGTTTAGTTGGATGTGATTTTTGGGAGACTGGGTTGGCTTCAATCACCAGCTGTTCCAGCTGCATCACCTAAAACTCCAGCTGCCATCCATCCATTATCTATACACCGCTTAATTCTCACTAGGGTCATGGGGGGCTGGAGTCTATCCCAGCTGACTTAGGGTGAAGGCAGGTTCACCTGGACAGGTCACCAGTCTATCACAGGGCTACACTTAGAGACAGACAACCAAGCACACTCACATTCACACCTACGGACAATTTAGAATCACCAATTAACCTCAACATGTTTCTGGACTGTGTGGGAGGAAGCCGGAGAACCCGGAGAGAACCCACGCTGCACGGGGAGAACATGGAGACTCCACGCAGAAAGATCCCGGTGTGCCCACCGGGACGCAAACCGGCGACCTTCCTGCTGTGAGGCAACAGTGCTACCAACTGCGCCACCCACAATGCAGTTTAGTTGGATGTAATTTTTGGGAGACTGGGTTGGCTTTAATCATGGCAGCATTCAGTAACCAGATGTTCCAGCTGCATCACCTAAAACTCCAGCTGCCATATTTTAAAAACTAAATAAAATAAAATGGAATAATTACGGACAGAAATGTTTGCACTGACCATTCAAACCATCCATCACTGAGCGCCATCCACTGTTATGCAAAAGTCATTCGTTGTCAGGATCCCTGTTTGCAGCGTGATAACTGAAAGTAATTGCGTAGATTCCCAACACACACATGCAAAACGGGCGGTCTGTTCATTAAGAAAGCTCCTCGTGAAAATACACACGGTTTGTCCTCCAGCAGAACCAGTGATCTGAAACTAATTGGGAGGAGTAAATCATAGTCTGTGTTAGCGCGGGCGACGCCAGACGCTCAGCACCTCCTAAATTACGATCTCCTAAAACTGTAGGCACACACAAAACCGCTTGAACCGCTCATCAATTACAGCCGGGCCTTGAGGCTCACTAATCCTCTCAAATGAGTAGGAAACAGGCTCTTTAAAAGAAAAGTTCAAAATAACTCTTCCACTGCGTATTGACTGCAGCACAGCGAACCGCTTTTGCTGCAGCTAACCGTGCTACAGGCGAATTTGCAAAGCAGAATATTGAAAACGGCGAGTCAGCAGGATCTTATTTGGATTTCCTTTTGTGGATTTTTTTGCCTGGTTGGAAACACCTCAGCTAAGCATGAGGCGGCGTTTTTATCAATTGCCTGATATCTCGTCTGGGCAGAGGAAGCGCACAAGGGGAGTTATCTAGTATTACATGCGAATATTAGATAACAATATGAAAAACAACTCCATCAAACGGAGGCAGGGCTGCTTCTACTCTCCGTCTTCTCTCCTTTTATCCTTCATTCACCATCTATCTAATTAGCTAGAGTCCGGTGGGCGGGTCTGTTCGCACAGGATGCACACAAACAAACATGGACGCCGTCCAGAACAGTCACAGTTATATATCAGCGCTATTAAAACTTTCAGCATCCAGCTCCTCCTACCTCATTCATCTCTCTCTGTCTTGTTAGAGCAACTTGAGCTCACATTGTCCCTCGTCTCTCTCTCTGCTGATTTATGAAGCTTCTTCAAAACATCCCCTTGAGTCCTTCACACCAGAAATACGCACTCAGTCCACACAGAACGCAGGCAACGAGAGCCCAGCGCTCTTACAGAGTCTATGCCATGTTCTCTGGGTAGCTGAGAGCTTAAGCGGGGACTGGGGCGGAAAATTAACATTGACTGTCTCTGGTGGCAACATCACAGGCTCCTGAAAATGTATGTGAAGCAGTCGGGGGTCAACTGTTGCTCAGTCTGGCTCTCCTCCCATCCTGCTCGCTCCTGTTCACATTGTTGCCTTTAAAAAAAAAAAGCATCCATGTCTGCTGGGGCTGCAGGATGTGAGCCAACCAGCTACTACATCACACAAGGAAGAGTCGAACCATCCCATACTGATGCAAGTAACGCTTATCTTTTCAAGAAAAATGTGGCATGTCGTCATCAGTAAGCCTGCATCCAATCTGCTGCCTCCCGCTGATAAAAACACTGGAGATACACAAGGACAGATTTTGCTTATTTTCTCGTCTGTTTGAATACTTTTTCTGCCATCGGCATGCTGGAAATTTTAATGGTTGCTCCATCACAAAGGACGGAGGGCCAAATCCAGTGTAGACTCAAATTACATTTGGAACAAGAGCTCATGAGAGTTCTAAATACCCACTTCACAGTGTCCATCCAGCACCACAAAACAGACAATCAAAGTTAGCAACCAGCTGGTGAAACACTGTGAAACGTTTAGCATCTCAGGACAGGTTGAGCCTTGATGAAACTCCCTTGCAGACAAGCGCTCAGACAGCACAACACACGACACCGCTACGACTCCGAGGAATACGTTCCAAACATGTGCACGAAGTCGGCATCTATATGTTCTGTGCATGCACACTGCTGCTCTTGAAATGTAGTGTAGGATGTATAGCATCAGCCACATGCTTTCTGCATCTGCAAAGGTCCGCTAAAGTAAGTCCACTGAAGTCCATACAGACCCCTCCACAGCCAAACATTTGTCTACACCTAAGAGCAGTGGTGTCCATGCATGAGATACGTAGAAGCCAACCCGCTGTGAATGCATTGAACAGCCTTCAGTATTGTGGATGCACACATGGACAGCTGTGGACACCATGGACGCAAGGTTGTTGCCAGTATATTACTTTTCTATCCCACTGGACGCTACATACATGCACAGCAGTTAACACATGACCACTGTGGCCGAGGGGACTTTAACTGAGGCTGACCTTAGTTGAACCTTGCGGACACAAATACTACAAAAGCATAAGACTGGCTGTCGTCCTTCCAGCAGAATCCAAGCAAAAAGGTAGTATAACACCAACAGCTCTACAAGGAAGTATAATCAAAGCTTCAGTGGTCACACGTTTCCCTCATAAGGTTGGTGGAGACCAAAATGAGAGCTAAAAGGAGAATGAAAGCTAGGCTTCCATCTGTTAACTCGCCACAAACTCATTCCTCATATAAAACATATTTTTATTGTGCTTGACGATAGCCAGAAAAATGAGCCAGAGTTTTCCCCAATCTGTTGTCCCGGACCAGTTCTTTAAAAAGGCAACCCTAAATTAGAACAAATAGGACTTATAATCAGCACGTTCAGATAATGCATCCAAGCAAATACCCAGATCAACACAATGCACACCCATCAAGCAAACACTACAACCCAAATATGATTTCTTATAAGGTAAAGCATCAATGCTCTATTCGCTGTACACTAATTAATGCTGGTTTAGGCTGAATTGTAGCTTCAGCAGCTTGGAATCAAGAAGGGGTCTTCAAAATCCACAGCCTGTTCAGTACAAACGTTCCTCAGTCATGTTTCCCTCGACAGTTTTTTTTGTTGCTGGCATTCACATGTAGGCTTGTTGCTTGGACACGATGAAAACAATAAACTTCCAAATAACCGCCTGGGTAAAGATATCCACTTGATCTGGCTCGCTCACGTTGCCGAAGTCTCATGTAGCTTCAGCTGGAGGATCAGCAGGAGAAATGATTGTTATGGTCAGTGGGTGCCAACATACATATAAAAAGACCACCGAGGGTCACCAAGGACAACAACACTGATTCAAAATGATCAAAATGTTGTTAGGTATGCAATTAATGTCCTCTGAAAAAAGCTGATTATAATATTTCATAAGTTACAGTTAATTTGCATGTTAAGAAGAACAAAATAGATGCTTATCTTCAATACAAATTGCAGCTTTTATCCCACATATGTGTTTAAAACCACTGAATCCTGTCATTTTCCATCATTTCAAATACATATTCTTTATTATATTCATCCATCCATCCATCATCTATACACCGCTTAATCCTCACTGGGGTTATATTCATGTTTCATAATAATAAAAACATTTTATCATGAAGTCATGCGTTGCTTTCTGACTTGTTTCTGAACATGTTATTTTCAGAGCAGTATTTAGGGGAGTCCCACTGCCCCCCTAAATAGTGTGCGGTACTTGAAATTAGCACCAATGGCAAACATGAACTCAGAAATTAGTTCTGGCAAATTAAACTGCACGGACTGACTCGAGCGCTGTTGACAGGGTGATTTCAAAAAGCACAAACTGAAACAGAAGTATGTTAAGTATTTAGGGACAAAATGACTGACAAAGACATAATAAAATGAGATTGATGGAATAAAGCACCCGTGAGATGGGACAGAAAGTGTAGCTCTGGGGTCTACAGGTGCCCCAGTCAGGAGTTAAGATGGAGCACAAAGAATCCGAAACAATCGTTTGTTCAGCTGCTTTTCTAAAAGCCTGCTTGATCCTGAATTAAACCACCCAAACAAATTTCATTAAAACGGCTTTTCTTTTCATATTTTTTTCATTCAAGTCTTGCCCCATACTTATTAAATCACCCCCCCTGCTCTTACTTTGTGGGGGCCTGACAGACTTTGTCCCACGATTCAGTCTGAGCCTCATGAATCAGCTGCTGCTGAACATTTTGATTGCCTTCTGAATATTCAGTCACTCCGGTCAAATTGTCTGAATTACCAGATGTCGTTTCCCTTTTTGTCGTCTCACCAGCGTCTGCCGAGTGGCTCGTGTGTGTGAAATATTTCAAATGAATTCAAATTGAATCCTGAGCCGTCACATGAAAGACGATCACGTCAGAGAAAAAGAGGATTAAAGGATCTCTCGGTGCCAATCCCTTCATATGTATAGGAAAGAGTGACAGAGTCCTTCCCTCTTATCTACTCTGGACTCTATGGACCATAAAAAGTTAAAAACGGATTCTGCCGTGTGATGAGAGTCTGATGACTGCTGTAATGTACCGACGTGAGGTATTAATTTAATCTATAGATTTTTTTTAAAAGCCTATAAGAATGACAGAGTAAAAAAAGAAAAAAAGCACCCAAGACAGCTGAATGAAGCACCTGAATGGGAATCACTATTTGGGATCTTGGGAAGAAAAGTGCTTTGTGACTTTTCAGAACAAAACTTTATCAACTGTTATGATAGTTGGGGAAACAGCACAAACGTGGCCTGGTGTTGCCGTGATGACTCATAACTTTCTCTCTCTGTAAATGTAGAGCACCTACATGCAGCCTTTGTTACGGGAAACAAAGAGCAGAGAGCAGAGGAAGCTGCCATGAACACCTTTGTGTGTCCCGACTGCAGCTTTCCAACATTTCAGCTGTGCAGATGTGACTTGTTTTTTTCAGAAGTGCTGAGAGGAAAAATTCTAAACAACGGCGTGTACAGTCAGTACTTTTTTTTTTTGTAGCTCTCCACGATGTTTAGTTTGGGGTTTGCAGATGGGGTTCATGTTACAGGTCAGCTCAGGGTAAAGCATTTAGCGGTTAGCATTGTTGCTGGAGACTGAGAAATGAGGCCAAGTCGACGGAATTTGTTTGTAAGTGTAAAATGACAAGAGCTTTGATATGTGTTTAATATGTGTGTGTAAAAGGAGAGCAAATAAACAGCGGTGTGTTCGCTGACTGTTGTGCATCCTGATTTGATGCACTCAATTACTGATTAATGTGCTGTAGTGCATTTGAGTGATGTGACTGCTCAGATTAGGTGAACTATGCCTCTGAACTGAGTGTTTCAAATCAGCAAAGCGATTCATGATTTCAACCTCTACTAGAGACGAGTTTACAGCAAACGACAATTTTTTTAAAAAGGCAACTGACTCCGTCCCTCTAATCAGTTTGAATCCTTTAAGAAGGAGCTGCTATTCGGTAACACACTTTTCTAAATGCCACTTTTCAGATGGGCAAGTCTAACTTAGCAAAACTGCATCAGATTGGGCAACTTTTGCAAACCGATGATTGTGACGTTTACATGCACTTCATGCCGTAACCGGCCAGCTGTGCAGCTTTCTATTCGCCTTGCAACTGTTTGTGCAGTTTGTCATGTGTACAACCGAGTCCGACTATGTGAACAAGTTCCGGGAGAGACTGTTTGCAAATATACGTCGTTATATCCATATTTAATCAGCACCAACCTCCCAACCACCTCCGTAACAGCCAGGTCTCCCGTCAGCCTTCGGGTGTGGCCATTTATAAAATAAACACTTCTGAATTGTGACGTGGTCGGACAGCACGTCTTATAAACAAGCTCCGACAGGCCATTTCCCACCACTTAGCATTTTTGTACTCTCTGCAGGTGCCTGGACTATTCAGACACACATTTCTACCACAGTTTTCTATCACTTCAATAAAGAAATTATAAGAAGCTACCTCTAGCCATTACATGTTGCATTGTGGAGTTTAAAGACAAGTAGGTATTTGGGACGATGCTTTGGAAGAAGAAAAAAAAAACCTAAACCTTGACCTTAACCCTCCGACAGAGATCAGGAACAAGGTAGATGTGGACAAACCTAGAACAAATATCTCCAGCCAGACATGAAGCAAGGACATGGACATTCATTGCCATCCTAAACCCGAAGCGCGAATAAAGTACATCTTGTTTAATGCCAAGTAGACCACCAACATATACCTTGTGATTAAATCACAGAAAAAAAAAACAATTGCTGTTTAAATTGCAATCAGAAAGAAGTTAGGAAGCAGTTCACCTCCAGTGTGAGCTGCTTCACCCAGCAACAGGTTTGTACAGATCATTTAAAACAGACTCATGTGTTCATTTTTACTCATTTATGCTTTTTTTTCTTTTTTACAAACACTGAATGAGCTTCATAATAGAGCCGAGGTTTAAAGTTTCTAACTACAGGTGCCCATTTTGCTCATCTTCCAATAAGCTTCCTTCCGTCTGCTGCAAATATATCTGACTTGAAAAGCTTCCAGACTGATAAAAACCAACCTGACATCACATTCAAGTTACCAAAAGTTCAAAGAGACTCTAGAGGAGATATGTATCAGAGTCATTCATCTAAATAAGCAGGAGCCTTTAAAAAACACAACCAAGTTACCAGCACACTAAGAGAAAACAACCCTTGAGGTGAGTTTCACTTTTTGTATTTTCGTGTTTTATTTTTGCGTCTCTTCAGCTGAGCCATAACAACATATTCCATAAGAGAAGAGGAGAAGGTCGCCTGCTGTCGGAGCTCGTTTTCATTTCGTTCGGTCAGCATGTGGTCGAACACAAACCAATAATCACTGTAATAAAAGTGTCGCCTGCAATGGAGCCAGTAGGTGCAGTGTGTTGTTTGGAGAATAATTAAATCTGTTAAAAATGTGTTTATCGTTCAAAACAGTGGAACTAAAAGCGATTAAAACTTTAAAAAGCATTACGATCCATAGAAAAGAAGGAGCCCATGACTTGTCAAACTCACTCATCCATTTATACTGAGCACCTTGTGAAACACAATATTCCTGTCTAAGAGCTAGAAAAGACTCTTTCTCTTGATCTGAACATCATGAAATAGATGAATAGGACAAAGTTAAAGGTGCTGCAGCTGCCCTCCAATTGGCTGCAAGTCCACCCTGAAAATATACCTGTTCCCAACTACACTGCTTAGTTTAATAATTTAAAAAAAAGATGATAGTGTTTACACAGCACACAGGCTGGTAGGAGCTTCTGCTAATCCTACAGTACGCTTCATACAGTCTGTCATAACAAAGCCACATGTTGGGGCATTAATGATAAACTGGGTTAAGTGTTTTATGGGCTGCACATAAATACAGTTATTAAATCATTTTATAGACACATAAAAGCCACTGCTGTTTTTGCTGTAAAGAACAAAAAACTTGTCATCTGTGTTAAAATAAAGGGGATGAGTGGCTGAACTGGGTTTATTAAGCTCAAGACATTTGTTTCACACCGTATTTGCTCAATCTGAGGATTTGTCTTGTTATATTTTTGACACACAAGTCATAGTTTATCCCCACAATGCGCTAGTATCTTCATCACACACACAAATGCAGCCACAGTGTGAGAGACTCACCTATGATGAGCCACAGGAGCGTCTGTTTGTGCGCAGCCGAGCCGGTCAGAGGAGCCATCCTGTCGCTCTCCAAACGATCCGCCGACTGAACTTTTGGGAGGGAAGCGAAGGGAACGGGAGCTCAGAGAGTAATGGCTAACATCATAAATGACTTGCTGCCTAATAAATCCATGCAATGCGGCCGTCCGGTCAGTCAGCCGCAACACAAGCCTCCACTGTATCACCTTGCGTAAACTGCTCGGGGGAGAGCCAAGACTCGTCCTCGTTCCTGCTGCACTTCAACTCCCCCGAGTCGTCCTGTCACCGATCGTATGTCACCCACACATGAAACATATTGGGTCGTAAAGTAGGGAGCTGTCTGTCCAACAAGCCGTCCTGAGGTTGTTTTTTTTTTTTTTTTTTTTTTTTGGAGGAATCCGGAAGGCGCAACGTGAAGTGTTGGAAACTATTGCTGTGCGCAACGGGACGCAGCAGTATCCTGGGACCGCTGGAGCTGACTGTGGAAATTGTGTGAGGGTTCACTGCTTCTCCCGAGGACACGGCTGCGGGTGAGCGGCGGGGACACAGGATAGACCCAAACATATGAGAGTGCAGGGAGGGGAGGTGAGGCCGATCTGGAGGAGGAGGAGGGGGGAGGAGGAGGCGCCGGACTCACGATGGTACTTTTCCATTGGTTGATCTGGTACATTGGAGCGCCCGGAGTGGTCTGTGACAAGAAGAAAGACAGAAGAAGAAGAAAAAACTTTAAATAAACAATAAATAATCCATAGAAATAAAATGCATAAGACGTGTGGTATAAATTCTAAACAAAATTATTGAAAACTGTTGTGACAACACGTGACAGAATAAAGTTCAAGTGAAGTCACGGTTAAAGAAAAACTATTGATTTTCATTTTTTGTATTTTAATTAATATTTTCAGCGCTGCGGCAGGAGATAAGTTTCTTCATCCAGTATACAGAGGTCATATTACCTCATGAGAACAATAAGTCATTGGATTGTTCATAACACTGAGCTGTGTGGTCCACCTGTGGTGCACTCATCAGGACAGGTGCACGTTCTGGATCTGTGTGGCTCAGCGTTGTCCAACAGCGCCATCTAGTGTTTATGTGAAGTATTACAGAGCAAAGTTCCATACAAACTTTGTTCATATTTAGCTGATATAACAGTTCTTTTTTTCTTGAACTTATTTCACATAAAACCTGTAGGTAAGATGATAATAAATAGATTTGACAGCTTCAGTATTTCCTTGTTTTTATGTCCTAAACTGTTGAGATTAAAGGGAAAAAAGGGATATACTGCAGGTAAACATAACATGTTTTCACATTGTCAAGAATTCAAGGATTCAAGGATTCTTTATTGTCATACCTGGACACATTTCCACATGACATGGCACCAAAATTGTACTTGGGTCCTGGTCCAGGCCGATAGAAATAAATAGAGAGAAATAAGGGGAAAAAATACAAAATAAATAAAATAAAATAAGAAATAGGGGGGAACTTACAAGCACTTACATATATATAAGTAGTATTAATAATACAGATTAAATACAAAACATATGCAGGCCTTCCTCCTTGTTATATGCTCACGGCGTCACTCCACCTTTTAGGTTTTTTTGAAGTCTTTGCGAGGAAGTCATTTTCCCCATCAGATATATTTCCTTTATTCTCTCAGTCCACATATTGTGCGTTGGGGGATCTGGCTTCAGCCACCAAACTGTGATGCATTTAATTGCTGTTGTTAGTAATATTTGTAGGAGATATTTTTTTTGGCTCTTCCTTCGATGCCTTTTGGTGATAGACCCAGCAAAGCCACTGCTGGGACCGTTGTAACATTTCTACCAAATACTTCTTTGAGTGTTGCGAATGCTTTTTTTTGTGCTATTTGACGCATATAAAAGGTATTCCTCTTTGGCTGCAGTTCACTTTGAGGTCACATTAGTTTGTATCAAAAGATGTAAAGATGACTCCTCTACATGAGCCAAACAACTCTGTGTGCTTTTAAAACCAGCCTACAGAAGAATTCCACAGACAGCAAAAACTCAGCAAGTCATGTCATCTCCCACTGACAGAAAGTCAAGACCAGAAGGAAAAGAACAATATTTCCTCTCGGGGACTCACAAATAAGGTCAGCCAGGAGGCCGTGCCACTGGAAAAGAGGGTTACATCGGGTCAACGAAGGTTCCAGAGGACAGAACAGAGAATGTCCACACGCCTAAATGCATCAATTGCAAATAAATAAATAAATAAATAAATGCTGCCAGATGTCACAGAAATGATGACTGTGTTCCCCTCTGCTGAGGAAACAAGAGAAAGACTGATTAGAAAAGGCCTCTTGTAGTGTATTAATACATCACATTCTGACAGAGGTTTCCCACACAGGAAAACGTTTCACCTCAGAAATAGATTATCATCTTATCGGACGTTCATTAAATTCTGATCTGTAGCTCCAAAAACCCAAACACGTCCCTCCCTCTGCCATCCCCAGGAGGAATAAGTCACAAAATGATAAATCAGTCTAAAAGGATCTTGTCCAGCTTGTGAATAACAGAAGCAACACAAGAAAAGCAGGCGTACCAGTATGTGCTGGTCCCTATTTTTTTCTCCT
>NW_007579483.1:61335-63017 GCF_000690725.1 Stegastes partitus | reverse complement strand
TTCATTTGTGTAGCACGTGTCACACACAAGGGCAACTGAAAGTGCTTTAAATAGTATAAAAATGTTTAAAAGAAAGAAAAATGTGCTTAAAAAGAAAGAAAATTACAGAAAGACATTTTTTCTCAACTTGAGAAAAAAAAATTAAATAAAAAAGGAGAACAAATTTAAAGATACAGTATAAAATAAATAAAAATGCAGTACAAGCACAGACTGGTTTACCTCAGAATATATGAAATATGTAAAAGTATCACACTCATCAACAGCAATGGGAAAAAAACACAAATCTAAGTTCAGAGGGGAGGTGATCCCAGCAGAGGGAGCTAAAAACCATTTCACCATGTTTGGTTTGATCTCTGGGCACCACTAACTGAAAAGTCCCTGCACATCTGAGGGAGACCAACCAGCAGCATATCTCTGGTGTATGTTGAACCCTGACTACTGCGAGACTTACAGAGAACAAGTTGGGTCTTAAATTCAATTCCATGCTTAACTGTCACAAGTTAAGGAAGCAAGACTTGAGTTTAGTGGTTTTATTTTGAAGGAAAGTAAGGAGTGGATTTCTGTTTGCTTTTAAGATGTCAAGGAGAATTTGGCTGAATAAAAAAAAAAAAAAAGATTTGATTTTGACATTTTTCATTTTCTCTGGGTCAATCAATGATTGTCACAAATTACTGGGATTAAGGTAACAAGGCAGGCTTGCAGTATTACAAAGTCTATAACACATCATGCTTTATGTGACGATTATTATACAAATGTTCGTATCTTATATGTATGAATGAAGCATTTTTTATCCACAAATACTTTGACAACAAAGACAGCTTTGGACTACATTCGGTGAAGTTCAAAAATGTGTTTGCACAGTGAAAAATGAACCCTTAAGCTCACATTTATAAAAAACTAATGTTTGTTAATATCTTTGACATGTGAGTTTTCGCCACAGTTGTCGTACAGCATCACCTCAGCACCACAGGTTTCCACAAAAACCAATAGTTTATTTAAGAAGCGTCGAAAATTTTTGCATTGTCTTCACTATCAGCGTTTGGTGGCAGAACCATGATGTCTTAATGTCCTATATGTGTCTGTCTGTGAAGGCATTACAGAACTCAAGCAAAGCCGTTAAACTGGAGTCAGAGCTCAGTTACCTTCAGTTTGTTTCTGGACACACCTGGATGTTGGTTGAGAGCAGTGGCAGCTAGACTTAAGAATTTCTTTGTGATAGGACAATGGTGTGAAGTTGTTAGCTGTACCTTGACATGTTCCATCTGTCGCCTTCTTCAGAAGTGTCATCTGACGTGTGTGACGTGTCTTTATCAGCTGTTGTTCCTGGGTGTGGCCAATCTGACAGATCCAGTGGGTGTGTCAGTTTGTCCACACCTACCGCCGCGCGGTGGTCTCTGGAGCAGAGCGTCCCAGGTGTGGGATAGAAGGAACGCTGCATCATCTCTATTGATGGTGTGTGAGCCTCGCTTCCTGATTTCAGTGGCCTCCCACATCCAGCGCCTGTATTTATGCTCCTCAGTCCCTGTGATCCTGGCGTCTTCCCAATTCATCACATGATTCTCCCGCTTGCAGTGATCTGAGATGGCAGATTTTAGGTTCTCTTGTTTGGCTTTTGTTTTCTCCGATCTTGTGAGACGTCCTGTGGTTTCTTTTTCGCACTCTTTCTGGTGTTCCGTCCTCCT
>NW_007579483.1:57967-59815 GCF_000690725.1 Stegastes partitus | reverse complement strand
GTAATGCCTCAAACAGCCTGTTACCAATAGGTGGCGCTATGACTGTGAATGGATTTGGGCATAGTAATTAATTTTACACACTATAAAAGTACTTAAGAATTTTACTAGTTAATAATTGTATTTACAGTAATTCAAGTAGATCAAATAGTCTCTGATTATGAGTGAGATGAAAAAATGAAAAAAATCATCAAAAGACACATCTTTGAGCTCATTTTCACATAAAAAAGGATAATGCAGAAGTCAACTAGTGATATTTGCTGGACCATATGTAGCTGTATGTCACAGTAATATAAAGCAAGACATAAAGAATATTTTTTAATGTTTAATACTTGGTCACAAACATGAAAAAAACAAAAAAAACAACTCACTTAGTTTAACCTTCATAACTGATTGAGCAGATACGACAAGTTGTGGTTCAAAAACAAAAATACTGCTAGATAGCGTAACCCAAGTGGAACAATGACATGAGAAATAACAGGTACAATGTCAGGCTTCTATCTTTGACAGTTTAGAGATATTGTCACACAAACACCTTCAAATTTCAGTTTGTTACAAAATGTGCTGAAAGTGGGTTTATGGGCAATTTACAAAAAAAAATTAAAATAAAAAATATATATCAGAAGTTCTTGATATATCAGTCTAAAGTTTCACAAATACCATTTTAAATAATCACGGTCTATGATGAAAAAGTTTTAAGCAAATCAGAGAAGATGGTATATTAATATAAACAAAATATATAAGTGTGGATAGGCGTCTAATGTGTTTTTACAGCCAGAAATACGCTGTGAAGCTTCAGTGCTTCATGCTTTCTGTCGTCATATTCTGGGACTGCAGACTACAAGCTGCAGCATCAGTTCCTGATCGCTCTGCTGAATGTTTCTTCAACGTCACATCTTTCATCAGCGCTGACTTGCTCACAACTACATTGGATGAATTGCTAATTAAAACACTTTTTAGTTGCATCCCTACTTACTAACCCCAAATTTGCCTTCACCTGAACCTAATGTTGCCCTAATTTACACCTTGCATGCTAATGTTGAATGGATTACAAGTTGATTCACCGTGTTGTCAGCATTTAAACAGCTTTATGTCCCCACAACATGAGCAACACAAACACAAACACACACTGTGACCCTCCTGCTTGACAGGCTGAGAGACCTGGACACTTCTCAGAGAGAGCGAGTGAGCGAGCTGCAGCAACAAGCCGGAGAGCGACGGAGAGCTGCTCAGAGCAGCATGTTGGTGTGGAAGTATACAGAGTCCTCCGTCTTTTTGGAGTCTCCTTCCTCCTCCTCCTCCTCCTCCTCCTCTTCCTCCTCTTCCTCCTCGTCCTGCTGACGATGGGCTCCTCCTGCTCGGCTCTGGACAGGAAGATGGCGGTGGTGACGGCGACGCCACGTGAGGACCCTCCAGTTCAGACAGTGACAGGTCAGACAGCCACCTCCTTGTACCTGTCTCTTAGAAACTTATTAGATTTAACCGCTTTTTAAAATCTCACCCATTCTCACTGTCATTCTAATGTTTTTGTGTGTAATGTTTACCCATCAGATAGTTTTGGTGCAGATGTGAACATGATGTACAGTATCATAAATGTATTAAATGGGTTTAGTCAGTGGTTAGCGTCGTTGCCTCGCAGCTAGAAGGTTGCCAGTTCGTGTCCCTGTGAGGATGCCCAGGATCTTTCTGCGTGGAGTTTGCATGTTCTCCCTGTGCAGCGTGGGTTCTCTCCGGGTTCTCCAGCTCCACAAGGTCCAGAAACATGTTGAGGTTAATTGGTGATTCTAAATTGTCCGTAGGTGTGAATGTGAGTGTGCTTGGTTGTCTGTCTCTAAGTGTAGCCCTGTGATA